>NC_056736.1:609761020-609886020 GCF_019279795.1 Protopterus annectens | reverse complement strand
ATAGTGGGCTTTACAGGGTGGACAGGGACATCCTACAGCAACTTGTGGAGCTGTGCCCATGCCTCAGAGCCAGAACAAACAGGGGGCCCATCCCAGTGGATAAAGGTATTTTAAGCCTGAGAATACTAGCTACAGGTACCTTTCAAAGACCAACTGAGATATCAGGGGGACCCACAGGCATCAGCATCCAGGGTACTACCCCAGTTCCTGGATGCCATGTTACCACATGCCAATGAAAATATATTTCCCCCTGAAGCAGGAGGAGTTGGCCAGCAATACATCTCTTCCACCGGGGCAAATACCCGAGGTACTGGGTGCAATAGACTGCATGCACATACACATCAAGTCACCCCCGGGTGAGCAGGGTGGGCGCTACATAAACCACAAGGGATACCCTCCATCAACTGCCAGGCCATGTGCAATGCCCAGGGCATTATCATGGATGTGTGTGCTGGAGCCCTGGAAGCTATCACGACTCCCACATCTGGCATGCCTCACAGCTGTATCGGTTATTTGCCGGGGGGACATCCCAAATGGCCACCTGGTGGGGGATGCAGGCTCTGCACTGGAACTGTGGATGATGGCTCCCATCAGAAATGCACACACACCCATGCGGAATGCCAAATGGGGCCCAACAAAACCAGAATCATCATAGAGCGTGTTTGGGATGCTGAAATCAGGTTTCCTTTTTGCTTGGACATATCTGGTGGAGCCTTGAGTACTCTCCAGGCACATGTCCCACATCTTCATAGTGGGGCCATGCTACACAATATGGTCCTGTGGCAACAGCTGCAGCAGGGAAAAGAATGGTGAAGGCCCTCACCCCCACCACCATTGCCAACCCCACAGGCACAGAGGTACTCAGACCATAAACACCCTGAGCCAGCCCCTTAGGCAGACAGGGGGCCCCCAGTATGCCCATGCCTTGGCAAAGAGGGAATGAACACACACACTGACAGTGTAGGCACCTAGGGACTGACACCTTTCTCCACCTGCACACACAGAAAAGGGAAAGGCACACACACAAGACTACCTGTAAATTGTCATGTATAGGCAGTCTACTGTGCATCCAACT
The DNA here is from genome assembly GCF_019279795.1 of Protopterus annectens. Classification (NCBI taxonomy): domain Eukaryota; kingdom Metazoa; phylum Chordata; order Ceratodontiformes; family Protopteridae; genus Protopterus; species Protopterus annectens. The sequence continues at coordinate 609,884,945 of NC_056736.1, read as the reverse complement.
TAGGCACCCCTTCAACTATTGCACACAAACTGCCATTGGCACAAGGTAAGTCAACACCTGAACAGTAAATTGCTATCAGCATATGCAGATACTGATGATAGATTCATAGGTAGGTTTCCAAAACTGCCAGAGGCCATTCATAAGCCCAGCCAAAATGTGTCAGCTTTTCCCCCCCCTTTGATTCATTACCTGCCCCTCTGTGGAGGGGCCAAGGGGGACCCCTGGGGGCATCTACGTTCCCCATCCACTCTTCAAGGTTTCTCTTGCAGAGTGTTAGTGAGGGGCTCTGTATAATTAGTTGGGGATGTTGTTCCAAATTAGGGGGAGTTTCTGTGAAGGAAGATGTCCCTCCAGCATCTTCCAGTTATTGTTGTGGCAAGGTTCAGCTCACTACAGTGTGGGCTCACTGTGACATGGATTCCCTTTGGTGGAGCATATCCATAAGCCTGAGTTCGACATGGCGGGGGCCAGTGGAGATCATCTCTGGGAAAACAAGATCCACTGAGTAAAGCAGGAGTTTTTTCATTCTGGCTGCATAGGCCATATGTTGGAGGCCAGTATTCCCTTGGGAGGTACATTTGTGGACCTCCCAGCTTTTGGGAAGTGTCTTCTGAGGTACATCCCACATGGGTTATTATACCCTATGATGGGACTGATGAGTGATGAGTGGGATTATAACCCCAGTATGTCTAGATGGGAATCCTTTAGTAATCAGATGGCCTACATAGAAGGATGTCCTAACTACTGTGGAGATTTTATTGTAAAAGGGGGAGATCACTATCTACCTTAGTCCCCAGATACCCCATTACCCCCCAATTAAAGTGGCTGCCACTTATGTTTAATATGTGGGTGCCAATTCCACAATGGAATGACCATGCAGTTAGTGGCATTTGGCTGGAGGCTGTGAAGTTGACACCCTGTGACATTCTCTGTAGGCCCCTTGGGGGATGTCTGTGTCAGCTGGACTATAAATCATGGCTCCCAGTTTAGTCATTGCCAAACATGGTCTGCCGAGTCCACCTGTGTTTGCCTGTACCTCTGAGACATTTTGCCAAACAGTATTCCCAGGACTGAGTCCTGTGGGACACCAGTGACTGTCAAGAGTTGGACCTGGAGCCCCCAGTGTACCATATGGGTTCTGTGTGAAAGGGTTTTGACAACCCAACCTGTGATGTATGGGTGTATAAGGGCGGGTGTGTTTATCAATAATACCTGGGGGGCATGGTGTCAAAAGCCTTGGTGAGGTCCAGGTAGTATGTGTGAACCACCCCCCCCATCATCTAATGTCGGGGACTTTTGGAAGACATCAAACAGGTTCAGTAGGCATAAACTGCACAAAAAGCTCCCCTGGGTTGGGTCAGGTTGGAGGTTACCAATGTCTTTGTTAATGAGTGCCATGAGGATGAAAACCCATACCATTGCAGACCAGGCTGCCAGGCTTATGGGGTGGTAGTTACCATGGTCAGTTGTGATTCCCCCTTTGAGGGAGTGGAATAACTGTTGCCACCCTTTGATGGGCATGTAGCCTGTGGAGAGGCTGAGGTAGGAAAGTTTAATTAGGGGGGGGGCGGGTTGTCTTGTACAGTTTGCAAGATGCAGTCTGGGTCTGCCTCCATTGAGCTGTGCTCTGCTGTTAGAGAGGAATTTCCACCTGTGTGTCTCTGATGTATACTGTATTTTTGGTAGTGTTGTGGGCTCTTTGGGGTGAAGTTTTCACTGAATGTATCTGCAAGGATGTTGGCGATATCAGTAGGGTCAGCATATTTTGTGCTTTTTTCACCGGGCACAGTGCAAATCTTTTTACCTTTAGATCCTTGAAAAGGGAAAAAGGTTTTTGGGGTTTATTTTTTGTTTTTCATTCTCCTGCTGATGTTAGCCTTGGATGATGCATGAGGGCCCCAATCATATTAATAGTGGTCAGGATGTCTCCCCTTTTGGGATTTGCTGTTTGTCTGGAACACTGTCCTACTTCTGTAGTAAGCCTGTTTATTGCAGAGGTCCACCAGACTGGTGTCCTTTTTCAGGAGGAGTGAGTCTTGGTTTACCAGTGATGGCACGATCCATACACCCTGTAGGTGCTTATACACTGCATTTGTAAATCTGTGTATCTTGAGAGTTTTTCCCCTTAGTGGGGGAGTAAAACCCCCCACCCCTTTCACTAGTATGTAAATTTAGCTGTAGGAAAGGTATACACTGGGGTATCTTTAAGATGCTTGGGTGTAAACAGTGAATAGTTCATGGTCAGATCTAACCAGTGCCCGGGTTAACCCCCGGGTGGATTGTTGCCCATGGGGGATGACCACTTCTAGTAGTTTTCACCCCATGTTAGGGAGGTTCCCACCTGATACAGGGCATATGAGGTGATAAATTCCGGGAAGCTTTGGGCCTAAGTGAGTACAGTAAGTTTATTAAGGGTAGGGTAGTTAATCAACCAATGCCATGGGGCATTGGGACTGTCATGTTCTCCACTGTCTCCAGGTAGGTGGAGTGGTGGTCCTGGGTCATGGGGGGTGTTTATAGCAGGCCACATTTTAATTTTGCAGTTGTGGCTGATGTTAGCTCACATGGATGATCTCAGAGGTATCATGCTGCCCCACAACCGGGAGGTGTGGGATCCCTGATAATATGGAACAGTCCATGTCTGTCAGTCCATGTTCTGGGGCTGAAATGTGTTTTATGGGTTGTAGTCGGGTATTTTGGGGTGCTCTCAGGAGCCTTAAGACAGAGTCAGTTACTGCACAGATGTTGATGTTGTATCCTGAGGAGGGGGAGTGAAAGCATTTTGGGTTTTACAATGGTGTTGAGTAGCATCCCCCTCATTGAATCTGTATTGTGCTTTTTATGGAGTTTAATTCAAAGACTCCCCTAAATAAGGCCCCAGGGGCCAATAGCCTTAGTTTTTCAAAGAAGGCTGACAAAATGGGCCCTATGGTATCATTGCATGCATGATTGTGCTTGTTTTTCATCTTGTAGGTAACCTACTGGTAAGCAATAAAAAAGCCTTAAACTTATACAAGTCTTCTAGCTTAAGATAGGTTTTTGGGAAACAAGTATCAGTGTTTTTATGTTTTTGTGATTAACTTTTTCCCCTGACTACATGGTGATTTCTCATTTATATTGTATCTAACTGTTTATTCACATATTATGACTGTATGGCCTGCATTTTTAGAGGTTAAGATAGTATACCTATCTCCCCGGGGCAATTAGAAGCATACCCACAGTTTTGGTTTTTTGCCCCATATAATAACTATTGTAAGCATACCCAAAGAAGAAAGGCAGAGTTGCTAATGTTAAGATTTGTAGGTATACTGTAGTGATCTAAAACATTTTAAATTTACAATTAACACCATTAATTAACAGGTCTATATAAAAATACATATCTGTATTTTTTAACACATATATTATATTCTGTTAATTCAAAAAAGGTTTTTGAAGTGTGTAGTAAATATGCCTAATGAAATTTAAAATGTAATGTATTGTCTCAAAACACATTTTTTAAATATGTTGTTATTTCAAGAAATGAAGCTCAGTGAGTTTTTTTGCTTATATTAAAATAGAAATCATCTAAATAGGAAATATGAAGCAACTTTAAAATGTAAAAATTAATGGTTACAGCATCCACATGTATCTGTGTTTTCAGGAATAATAAACAATGTTTACATGAAAAGTATACCAACCACAGCTTGCATATATGGTAGTAATCATCTGTATAATAAACTTTTAAACACATAAAAAACCCATGTGTGCTGGAGACAGCCAACAGAGAATGTAATGTTATGTCAGCACATAGTGAGATGTTATTCATGACATGTATATATCCTGAGTAGTTAGTGGATGGGCTGTTTTTTATACAGGGTTATACATTAAAAGTTTGTTTAATGTGTTTAACCACTGCATAATGTCACACAAACACTTTTAAACATGCTTACAACTTTTAAAATATTTTCTATAAAAACATTTGTAAAGAATCACAGGTTTAACCCTGGACCATGCTATATATGGGATTCCCAAAGCCATCTGGGGTTTATAGATGTTTAGGGTCTTGAGATACACCTTATCCCATATGATTTCACTGTAATATAACAAATAATATTTTTTACATATGTACATGTAATGTACTGTATTTGTAACCCAACACTTTCCCAGTCTACATATGTATTACTATAAATTTAAATTAAATATATATATATATATATATATATATATATATATATATATATATATATATATATATATATATATATATATATATATATATATATATATACACACACTATATATATTTAAATTTTCATTAACTTTTCCTACACAAACGGGACCCCTATTACATTTTTTACTATTTTCCCCTTTTAAATTTAAAGACATAAAACATTTTTTCAATTTTTCAACCCTAAATAAACATGAATCATTACAAATTTGTATTAAAAAAATAAAAAAATATATATATATATATATATATATATATATATATATGTATATTTTCCACACAAAAAATTATATATATATATATATATATATATATATTTTAATATAAAAAAACATTACACAATACCATTAAAAACATCTATGAACACCTTGTTAAAAAACATCCAAAGGAATTATTAAAAAAACACATGCAGCTCGGGTATTATAACAATTAATATTAACCTAATTCACCATAGAATTTGTTGTGTATGTGAAGTTTGGGGTAAAAAGGGGAATGCAATCATGCATGGATGGCCTGAGTTTCCAATAAAACTAATCATAGTAGGGGACAATAAAAAAACAAAACAAGAACCTTTTATTAAAATACACCCTGTCATGTCACATTGCAACACCTAATTTAAAAACATATGAACATTAACATGTACAGACATATGTACACCAACTGACTGCCACTTTTTTCAGTATAAATTGAAAAGTAAAAAAAATTTGAAATATTCTTTAAAATAACCACCCAAATAATTTGGTTAACCAAAAAATTTCTTAAAAAAGAGGGGGGCCCTTTTAGGTGGTTTTTAAAAAAAAGGGGTTTACTTTTGTTGGTTAAAAAATGGTCCTTTTGGGTAAAAAAAAAAAACCTGAAAAGGGCCTTGTTAGTATACCCGGGGAAAAAAAAAAAAATGGGGCCCCTGTTTTGGGTTTTTAAAAAAAAAAAAAAAAAAAAAAAAAGGAAAATTAAAACTTTAAAAAAAAAAACTTTTTGGGTAAATGTTTTTTTCCCCCCCCTTTTTTTTTTTTTTTTTTTTTTTTTTTTTTTTTTTTTTTTTTTTTGAAACCTAAGGGGCCGGGGCCTGAAACACACCAAAAAAAAAAAAGGGTTTAAAAACATTTAAAAACCCTTGAAAACTAAAACCAACAAAAAAAGGCCCCAAAATGAACTTTTAAAAAGGAAAATGTATTTATTTTTCCAAACATCTTCCCCCAAAAACCATTTTTTCTTTGAGGAGGTAAAAAATTAAATAAAAACCTTTTTTGGAAAAAACCCCTTCCCCCAAAACCAAAAAGGGTTAAACTTTATTTCCCAGGGGTTAAATTAACCCCAAGGGGGGCCTATGTTTTGGTATAAAAATTTGTTTAAAAAAAAAAGAACAGGTTAAAACCCCCAAAAAAAAAATTTGGTTGAAATGGGTTTTAAAATAAAAAATAAAAACCCCCACCCCTTTTTTTTATTTTTCAAAAAATTAAATTTTTTTAAAAAAAAAGGGTATATAATTATATACAATTTTTTAAAAAAATATTTTTAATTACAAAAAATTTTTAAATTAAATTTTTAAAAACCCAATTTTAAATTTTTTATTAAAGAAAAAAAAGGGGATAAAACAAAACATGTTACTAAAAGGTTTAAACATTATTTTGTTTAAAACCCAGTAAAAACATTAAAAACATTAGGGGAAAAGCACAGTAAACTATAATTTTATATTTTTTTACTTATCACAAAAACCCCCAAAACCCCACAAATATATTGGAAAAAATTTTTAATTATGTCAATTTCCAACAAAAATTTATAAAATATATATTATATTTTTAAAACATTAATATTATGGGTTATAATAAATTTTAAATTTAAATCACACAAATATTTTTTTATATTTAAAAATTTAATTAATTTTTAAAACACACACAACACAACAAAAAAACACAAAAAAACCAAAACAAAAAACAGATTTCGGGGTTAGCAGCATATACAAAGATAATTGAAACCCAAAAACACCCTGACAAACACATGCCATTTAACCCTTTAGGGGAAAGAGGAAAATTAATATTGGACACACCCCAATTTTTTCAACAATAAGAACCGACAGTGTACAAATTGAAGGCCCCTTGTTACGGGGCCCGGGCCCAAAGGGCAATGTCACCCCTTAATAAGGGATTTTGGGTAGAACACATTTGAACAAAGGTTTGTGAAACCCCATTCCAAACCAAAAACCACATAATACTTTTTAATAGTGCACACCCTGGAAGAAAAAAATTGTATCACAACCCATGTAACCGCAGGATTAAAGGAGACACCCCAGGGAATACAAAAGGGCCCCACACACTGAATATTGAAAATTTTAAGTGGAAACAGAAAAACCCCAGATGGGTGCGGGCCCAAAGAGCCCCGGGGGATAGGGGGTTTCCCAAAAAAACCCAGCCCTGTGCCCACACCAAAAAACAAAGGGTGGTTTGGCTCCTAAAGGGGAAAAATATAAAAGCCCGTAATGCCGGGTTTGTAGAAAACAAAAAAACAGGACACACTGTCAAAACACTTTAAAAATACAAAAAAATGTTTTGGGTATTGAACAATGCCAACACACCCCACATGGTGACTAAGCCACCCCGGTTGGGCCCTTTGGGGAAGTTTTTTCCCCAGGCCCCCAAAAACCCCCAACCCCATGCCCCAACAACACAATGTGGAAGGAAAGCCCATTTAACACCAACTACGGGACAGTCATGGGTGTAAAAAAGGAAAACACCCAAAAAACCCCCAAACACAGTAAGGACCCCCAAACACTAAAAATCAACACAAAGACATTTTAATAGGGGCCAAAAAAGGCCCCCAAAAAAAAAACAAAAAATAAAAAATTAGACAACAAAGGCCACACCAAAAATGTGGAAACATCCCCAACTTTTTGGGGAAAAAACTTGCACTATTTTAAAAACCTTTTGGGCATCATATGCCTGGTCTGCCATATTGAAAAATACAAAAAAAACCCATTTTGAATATAAAAGGGTTGGCATTTTATGTTGTTGTGAGGATTTTGGGGTTCCCTTGGAGCAGGAAAAAATGTAAAGGGTTTTGGGCCCATGCAGGAGAAGGGGGTACTTTTGTTTAGTAAGGAAGGGGGAAAAAAGGGAAAGGACCAAATTTTTAAAAGGGTGAATGTAAGGGGACCAGTACTGGGGATAACATGGTTGACAGACCATGATGCTTTGCCAGACAGGGCCTGCACCTGTCACCCCTGGGAATCTGGATACTGCCTAGGGCTCATGCTTCCTTACAGTGCCTTCATCATGCACAGTTCAAGTGAAGGCCCACTGCTGTTACAGGGACAGCCAAGCAATAAACTGCGGGTTTTAAAAAAAAAAAAAAAGGGAAAAGAAAAAAAGGGGGAAAAAATTTGGGGGGAAATTTTTTCCCCCGGGGGGCCCCCCCCCTTTTTTTTAAAAAAACCCCCCTTTCCCCTTTTTTTTAAAAAAAAATTTTTTTTAAGGAAATTTTTCCCCCTTTAAAAATTTTTAAAACCCAAAAAAAAATTTTTAAAAAACCCCCGGAATTTTTTCCCCAAATTTTTTAAAAAAAGGAAAAAAAACCCCCCCCCAATTTAAATTTTTAATGGGGGGGGAAAAAAACCAAAAACCCCCCCAAAAAAACCCAAAAAAAACCCCCCCCCCCCCTTTTTTTGGGAAAACCCCCCGGTTCCCCCAAAAGGGGGAAAAAAAGGGAAAATTTTTCCCCGAATTTTTTCCCCCAAAAAAAAAACCCCAAACCCCCGCAATTTAAAAATTTTTTAAAAAAACCCCAAAAAACCTTTTTTTGGGGAAAAACCCGGGCAAACCCCCCCAAAAAAAAAAAAAAAAGGGGCCAAATTTTTTCCCCAAAAAAACGGGAAAAAAAAAAAAATTGGGGTTTTTTGGGGGAAAAAAAAAAACCCCCAAAAAAAAAAAACCGGAAAAAACCCCCCCAAAAACCAAAAATTTTTTTTGGGAAAAAAAACCCCCCCCCCCTTTTAAAACTTCCCGGGGAAATTCACCAAAAAAAACCCCCCCCAAATTTTCCCCCCAAAAAAACCCCCAAAAAAGGAAAAAAAAATTAAATAAGGGCCCCCCCCAAAAAACCCTTTTCCCCAAAAAATTTTTTTAACCCCCCCGGGGGCCCAAAAAAAGGGGAAAAACCCGTTTTCCCCCCACAAAGGGGAAAAAAAAATTTTTTAAAAAAGCCAAAAATTTTTCCCCCCCCCCGGGAAAAATTTTTAAAGGGAAAAAAAAACCCTTGGGGTTTTCCCGAACCCCGGGAAAAAACCCCCTTTTTTGGAAATTTTTTAAAGGGGTATTTAATTCCGGGGGGTTTCCCCCGGGGGCCCCCAAAAAAAAGGGGGGGAAAAAAATTTAAAAGTGGGGCCCCAAAAAGGGGAAACCCCCCCTTTTTTTTTTTAAAACCCCCAAAAAAAAAAATTAAGGGGGGGTTTTTTTCCCCCTTTTTTTTTTAAAAAAAAAAAATTTTTTTTAAATTTTTTTTGGGGGGGGGAAATTTTTTTGGTTTTCCCCCCCCAATGGGTTTTTGGGGGAAAAAAAAGGAATTTTTGGGATCCCCGGGAAAACCCCTTTTTGGCCCCCCCCCAGGGGTTTTTCCCCCTTTTAAAAGGGGGCCCCCGGGGTTTTTTTTGTTTTCCCAAAACCCGGGGTTTTTAAAAAATTTCCCTTTTTGGAAAAAAAAACCCCCCCTTTTAAAACCCCCCCCTAAAAAATTTTTTTTTTAAAAACCCCCCAAAAAGGGTTTAAAACCCCCCAACCCCTGCCCAAAAAAAAAACCCCCCAAAAACCCCCCTTTTTAACCCCGGGGGGGGCCCCCCCCCTTTTTTCCCCCAAAAAAATTTTTTAAAAACCCCCCTTTTTAGTAAAAAAACCCCCCCCCGGGTTTTTAAAATTAAAATTTTAAACCCCCTTTTTGGGGGGAAACCCCCCCCAAAATTTTTTTTGGGAAATAAAACCCCCCCCATAAAAAAGGGGGGGGTTTTTTAAAAAAACCCCCCTTTTTTTTTTTTCCCCCCCCTTTTTCCCTTAACACCAAAAAAAGGGGGGGGGAAAAAAAAAAAAAAAACCCCCTTTTTTTGGCCGGGGAAAAAGGCAGGGCCCCAAAAATTAAATTTTAAAAAAAACCTTCATTTGGAAAAAGGGGGGGGGGGAAAAAAGGGGGGGAAAAAATTTCCCTTAAAAAAAATTTTTTTATTAAAACCCCCCGGCAAACCCAAAAGGGAAAAAAACCCCCCCCAAAAAAAACCCCCCTTTTTAAAAAAACCCCTTTTGGGGAAAAAAAAAAAAATTTTTTTTAAAAAAAATTTAAAAAATTTTGGGGTTTTTTGGGGATGGGGTTCCCAAATTTTTTTTGGGGATTTAAAAAAAAGGGGGTTTTTTGGGGGGGGTTCCCCTTCCCCCCCCCCCCCTTTAACCCCCCCATGCAAGAAAGGGGCCCCCGGGGGAATTTGGGGGGTTTTTTTCCCCAAAACCCCCTTTTAGCCCCCCCCCCCAAAAAAGGGGGGGGGCCCCGGGGGGGAAAGGGGGGGGGTTTTTCCCCCCCCCCCCCCCCCCCCCCTAAAAAAAAAAGGGGGGCCCCAAAAAACCCCAAAAATTTTTGGGGGGGGCCCCCCCCCCTCCCGGGGCCCGGAACCCCCCAAAAAAATTTTTTTTTTAGTTTTGTTTGGGGGGGGAAAAAAAAAATTTTAAATTTTTTCCCAAAAAAATTTTTTTAATTTTTAAAAATTTTTTTCCCCCAAAAAAAGGGGGGTTTTTTTTTTTTTAAAAAAAATTTTTTTTAAAATTGTTTAACCCCCATTTTAAAACCCCCCCCCAAAAAAAAAAAATTTTAATGGGAAAAAAAATTTTTTCCCCCCCAAAAAAATTTTTTGGGGGCCCCCCCCCAAAAAAACCCAAAAAACAAAAAAAAAACCCCCTTTAAATTTTTTTTGGGGGGGAAAAAAATCAAAGGGGGTTTTTAAAAAAGGTTTTAAAAAAACCCAAAAAATTTAAATTTTTTCCCCCGGGGGCAAAGTGAAACAAAAATTTTTTTTAAAAAACCCCCCAAAGGGGGGAAATTTAAAATGTTTTGTCCCAAAAAAAAGGGGGGGGGGGTTTTCCCCGGTAAAATTTGGAAAAATTTAAAAACCCCCAAAAAATTTTTTTTCCCCCCCTCCCCTTTTTTTCCCCCTTTTTAAAAAAAAAAAAAAAAACCCCCCCCCCCGGGAAAAAAAAGTTCCCCCGGGGGGTTAAAAAGGGGAAAAGGAAAAAAAAGGGGTGGAAAAAAAAGGGCCCCCCCCTTTTTTTTCAATTTTGGGGGGGGGGGGTTTTTTAAAAAAAAAAAAAAAAACCCCCCCCCCCATTTTAAACCCCCAAAAAATAAATTTTTTAAAATTTTAATTTTTTGGGGGAAAAAATTAAAAAAAAACCCCCCTTTTGTTGGAAAAAAAAAACCCCCCCAAAAAAGGCCCAAAAATTTTTCCCCGGGGGAAAAAACCCCCTTCCCAAATTTTGGGACAAAAACCCCTTTAAAAAAAACCCAAAAACCCTTTTTTTGGGGGGGGTTTTGGGGAAAAGGGGGGGTTTAAAAGGGGGGGGGGTTTTTTTTGGGGCCCCGGGGGGCCCCCGGGGAAAAAAAAGGGGGGATTTAAATTTCCCCCCGGGGGGTTTTTTTGGGGGAAGGGCCCTTCCCCAAAAAAATTTTTTAAAAATTTCCCCAAATTTTTTGGGGAAAAATTTTATTTTAAAACCCCCTTTTTTTAAAAAACCCCCCCCCCGGATTTTGGAAAAATTTTTTTAAAAAAAAACCCCCCTTTAAAAAAAATTTTTAAAGGGAAAAAAAAAAAGGGGGGGGGGGGGGGGTTTTTTTTTTTCAAAAAAGGGGGGGCCCCAAAAATTTTGGGCCAATTTCCCCCCCGGGGGGGGGGTTTTTGGGGGGTTTTTTGGGGGAAAAAAATTTGGAAAAAAATTTCCCTTTAAAAACCCCTTTTCCCAAAAATTTGGGGGGCCCACCCGGGGGGGGGGGGGCCCCTTTTTTGGGGGGCCCCCCCCCCGGGGGAAAAAAAGGGGGGCCCAAAGGGCCCGGGGGGGGAAAAAAAAAAATTTTAAAAGGGGGGAAAAAAACCCCCCCCAAATTTTTTTGGGGGGGGCCCCCTTTTTCGGTTTGGGGAAAATTTTAAAAAACCCCCTAAATTTTAAGCTAAAAAATTTTTTGGGGTTTCCCCCCCAATTTGGTTTTTGTGGTTTGGGGGTTTTTTTTTTAATTTTTTGGGGTTTTTTTTTTTTTGGGGGTTTTTTTTTTTGGGGGGGGGGGGGGTTTTTTTTTTTTTTTTAACTTTTGTTTTTTTTCCCCCCGGGTTTTTTGGGGGTTTTTTCCCCAGGGGGGGTTTTTTTTTTTTTGGGGGGGGGGGGGTGGTTTTTTTTTTAAATTTTTTTTTTCCCTTTGGGTTTTTGGGGGTTTTCCCCCCCCATTTTTTCCCCCCCCCAACCCCTGGAAAAAGGGGGGAAGGGGGGGGGGCCCGGGGGGGGGGGGGCCCCCCCCCCCCCCCCCCCAAAAACCCCCCCCCCCCAACACCCCCCCCACTGGCCTAGGGGAAACGGGGGGGAAAAAAAAAATTTTGGGGAAAAAGGGGTTTTTTAAAGGGCCCGGGCCCCGAATGGGGAAAAAAAGGGGGCCCCGGGGCCCCCCCCATTCCAAAAAACCCCCCAAAAAATTTACCCAACCCCGATGTTTTTGGGGGGGGGCAAGGGGGGCCCCCCGGGGGGGGGGGGCCCCGGGGGGGGTTTTTTTCCCCTTTGAAAAACCCCCCGGGGGGGGTTTTACTTAAATTTTTTAAAAAGGGACCCGGGGGGGTTCCCCGGGGTTCAAAGGGGGAAATTTTTTTAAAATCGGGAAAGGGGGGGTTTGGGGGGGTCCCCGGGGTTTTTAAAATTTTTCCCCCCCCAAAAGGGGGGGCCCCCCCGGGGGGGGGGGCCCACCCGGCGGGCCGGGGCCCCCGGGGGGGAAAAAACCCCCAGCCCCCCAAGGCCCCCAAAAAAAAAAGGGGGAAAAAAAGGGGGAAAAACCCAAATGGAAAAAAACCCCCCCCCCCCAAAAAAAATTCCCAAAAAACCCCCCCCCCCTTTTTCCCCCAAAAAAAGGGGGGCCCCCCCCCCCCCCCCGGGGGGGGGGAGAAAAAAAAAAAAAGGGAACCCAAAGGGGAAAATTTTTTTTTTTTTAACCCCGGGGTTTTTTGGGGTTTTTTTTTAAAATTTTGGGGGGTTTTTTTTCCCCAAGGGGGAAATTTGGTTTCCCTTTTTTAAATTTTTTTGGGGGGCCGGGTTTCCTTTTTTTTTTGAAATTTTTTACCCCTTTTTTTTTTTCCCCCCCCAAAAAAATTTAATTTGGGTTTTTTCCCTTTTTTTTTTTGTTCCCCCCAAAAAAAAAAATTAACCCCCAATCCTAAAACCTTGGTTTTACCCCCCAAAGGTTTTAAAAAAAAAAACCCCCTGGAAAAAAATTTTTGGGAAAAAAATTTTTTTTCCCCCCCCGGGGCCCCCCAAAGGGAAAGGGAAAAAAAAAATTTTAAACCCCAAAAAAAAAAACCCCAAAAAAACCCCCCCAAAAAAAAAAAACCCCCCCCGGGAAAAAAAAACCACCAAATTTAAAACCAAAAAAAAACCCCCAAAAAAACAAACAAAAAAAAAAAAACAAAACCCCCAAGGGGAAAGGGGGGGGGGTTAGGGGTTTTTTTTTTCCCCCCAAAAAAATTTTGGGGGAAATTTTTGGAGGAAAAAAGGGGGGAAAAAAAGGGGGGGGGGGGGGGGTTTTTTGGGGGGAAAAAACCCCCCCAAAACCCGGCCCCCCAGGGGAAAAAAAAAAAAAAAAAGATACCCCCCAAAAAAAAAACAAAACCCCCCAAAAAAAAAAACCCCCCCCAAAAAAAATTTTTTAAAAAAACCCTTTTTAAAAAAAAAAAAAAAAAAACCCCCCCCCCCTATTTTTCCTCTTTCAGGTGTAATTGCATTTGCCGGGGGATGTCGGTGTTTGCTGTTAGTGTCCCATATGTACATGTTGACTACCCACAGGTCAGTATGACAATACCTACATGCACTTTGTAATTTCCACATCACAGTTATATTCACCCATGTTTCAATTATGTTTACTGTTCTAATGATCCAAGAGCATGATAGCTGTGTAGTAAGCTAATGTGTTCAGAGCCATCACATCCATAGTGGGTGACATCACAGGTATAGTTACCTGGAGCACGAAGGAGGTAAAAGAGTGGTATGCCGGATGACAAGGGTAAAGGCCAGTGGAAATATTGGCTTCTCATTGGGAAACAGTAATACCCACTGCCATGACAGCATGCAAACACAGACACACCCACACACTCAGGGATTCACAGACACAGTAACACACACTCTGACACACACACACACACACACACACACACACACACACACACACACACACACACACACACACACACAGTTGCCAGTGTTCAGATGAGAACCCATGCCTATGTGCATATCATCATTATAGTACTACGCAATTACAAGATATGCCACAGAGATTACACATGTACAGGTAGTTGGAATGGCTTGAGATTGAGGATATTGACAGGGATACTACAGTGCGGTGAGTGTATGTGGGGATGGGGGTCCATCAGTAGGCTATGTAACAACAGGTCACACCCCAGGGTGTACATGTTAACATCTGGTTAGAATGCTTGTCTATGACTGATGATATCAACAGGGATGCTAGATTGCATTGAGTGGATGGGAGGAGGGGGCATTAACATTTCACTATGGTAAAATACAGCCTCACTCCAGGGACCAGACAGCCATACACACGGACAGCCATACACACACACAAACACACATGCACACTCACACACACACACACACACACACACACACACACACACACACACACACACACACACACACACACACACACACACACACACACACACACTGTGGCATTAACAAAGATATACACCTATGTCACACACATACAGACACTTTACATGTGTGAGGTTCAACCACCTGCCTATGCCTTTCTTTCTACACTTCACTCTGTACTGGTGTCAACAACAGTGTTCAGGAGAGTGATAACATGTGGGATGTATTCCCAACCATATGTGACATATATGGACACACACACACCCACACGTGCCAGTACTATGAATCAAACACCTGCCTATCTCATGATAGGTATTACAGAAGTACAGCACTATCGCATCTGGTAAAAAGCTTACTGACTCTTTCCTTTGCCAACTGTGCTGATATATGCACAATACATGCACAGGGGAGGTACTACTGTTACGGGTGTCATGAGGTCTGCCTTCAGTGTCACCCTTACAGCATTCTACATTGTCTGTCTTCCACTTCAGTTAACAAAATCTGACCTTAGCAGTTACACAGGTTATTGTAGGACTGGTTGTAACACACCAGTGAGCTGTCCTCAGTAATCATTCATCTGCAAAGAATCCCCACCATTTAGTAGTCATGTCCAAACATCTGTCCATACCTCATCTACGGCTTACTGTACTTAGAGCATATCACCATATACAGTTGGCAATGTTGAGGCTGTATTGCAACAGCATGATATACTAAGACAACAGTCACCTTCAGACATCAGACACTGCACACACATGGAATCTACACAAACATCAATACATGTACACATATGCAGTCTACATCAGTAAGTGCACTAGCAGGTCAAGAGGATACATTCCACACCTTCCCCACGCCATGTGTGAAACATAGCCGAGCATTACACCATAATGGATGTTGTATTCATGTACTGGTAGGACACCACCACCTTCTCCGAGTAGCCAAGTGTACATATATGACAACAGCACATATCAGCGAGACACACATAGCATTATTCCATGTCATGCTCCTACAAACTGTTACTTGACAGTGCCATGGTGAAGCCAGGGCACTGTAATGGTCAACAGTGAGCACATCATATTTGCCACACACCTTATGTTTACTGGAAGAGTGCCAGTAATGTGCTCTGTTAGAGCTAGGCAGTACACTCATTCAAGCATGTGTGAGGTCTGTGGCTTGTAAACATCTCACCCCAGCATGTACTGGCTATTGTGGTACTAAGGCTAATGTCCAGACAGCACACAGCATGCATGGCTTGCAGTTGTTGACATGGGGTATTTGTAGGAGCTGTGGCTGCACATGGCTGTACATGTCATGAACATATCACCTGTGATTACTCAGGAACATACAGAGCAGAGCTGGATTAGTCTGTCAATACAGGCCTTGTGAGGGTCCTATGATCCTGTTATTTGGGTATGTTTGTAGGCATTGCATTAGGTGGACATGTCTAAAAACATACATGCCACATGGGGTGTTGTATGATATGATAGGTGTCATGGGTGACCAGTAGAGAGAGAATATTATCTCTAACATAGATATCAAACCTTATGTACTGTTAGCATGATATCTGCCATTTGCATGTGTGTAATGACTGTAGCCACCTGTATGTAGAAAGGATAACGAAAGCTATGGTAATGTCATTTATGTTGTATGAGTGTGGGATGTACATATCCAGGGCAGGTACAGTTAGGTCATATCCAACCATGAGGGTGTTGTTTACTAGTGTACAGCAACAGTCGACCATGTTAATGCTGACAACATCTGAAGGACCCTGGTATGTGTTCAACTGAGCTGGTTACAAACAGTGATATTATTGCATTGCATAACACATTATGCAGCTGTGTCTGTACATGGGTACTTTGCACAGTTGATGTAGGCTTAGGTACAGTCCACCAATCAAGGGTTATCTGGTGGTCTACCATGCTATGTCATACCACATATGGATGTGTGTGTGGGTAGTCTGGGGACAAGGTGGTGGATGTATATGAGGATACAACCTAGAATGCAGCATTTGCCACTGTCACCTGTATCTGACTCATCTGTGATGTGTTATGTCGGAGTAGTGGTCTTTACATGTGAGTAGCCTTTATGAATATGTGTACACCACCACCTGGAATGGTCCATACCTCTGTTATGGCCCACATGTCTGGATCTGAATTATATGGTGGTAGTGCAATTGTGCACTACAGAACCTTCAGCCAGGTGTTCCTCACTGCACAGATGTCAGTATTCTACATTGTAGGTTCTACATTGAGCAAATGGATTACTAAAGCAGCACATCAAGCACTGGTTAGCATAAGCATCCAGTGCAATTTTCTTGTAGGACATTTCCCTAGGAATGTGGCTATATGGGTAAATGTGACCTAGGTATTATCCACACACATGTGGAACATGAATGATTGTGCTCTGTGTTGAAGGCTTGTCATTCAGTCATGACAGCCTGGAATGACAGACATTGGACAACCTCATAATAACTCCAAAACAAATGGTTCTGCCACCAATTCCACTTAAAAACACTTAAAACTTGAAAACTTTAATAAAATATATGATGATAAGATAAAATAAAATAAACACACTGGCTCATAAACCGGATAAGCGCTTTCGGTATAATACCTTTTTCAAATCCTAAATGTTTGCCAGTAAAACTTCTTCTTAAATACCTTTATTTCCTAGTGTTCACTCACTTAGATGCATTTAGTAACCATGGCAGCATACACACCCTTCTAATTATGTAATTTTGAGTGCTGAAGAGCTTTCCCTTTTAGTGCAGGTTTTAAAGGGACAAATACATTCAGACCTGGTGACTGATCTGATTGCAAATTCATTATCCACTTCATCTCTTCAATTTCTGTTCGGTTTACTAAATCCCCACCTCTTGGTGTTTCATGAAGTCTAGCTAGTGCCATGAACTTGAAAGAATGACTGTCATTTATACTAATATGCATATAAAGTGCATTGCTGGTAACTTTTTTCCTTATGTCATATAAGTGCTTTAGGATGCTTTCCTTGAGCATTTGATTAGTTTTCCATATGTAGTATGCCTTGCAGTGACTGCAGGTTGCCACATAGATAATGTTCTTACTCCAACAGTTTGCAAATCCTTCAAACTTATAGTTCCTTTTAGTCAGGGGACGTGTAAAAGTATTTGAGATGTTTATATGAGAGCATGCCTTGCAACTTCCACATCTGAATGTTCCAACTCTCCTGTTCATCTGAAAACTCCTGTCTTCAGAAATAGCTTCAGTTTCTGTTTTATAACATAATAGTCTTTTTAAGTTTTTTCTGTTCTTAAAAGAAAAGCTGGCTTGATCTCCAATTATTTCCCTAATTTTGTTGTCAGATGTTAGCACTGGCCAGAATTTTCTGATGGTATTATGAATAACAAAATTGTCAGTACTATATGTCAACTGGCATCTCAGATTGGACTTTACCTCCTTTTGCTTGATCTTAACTATTTCACCTTGGTCCGAGAAATAGGGTCTTCCCCTCTGAAAGCGTAGTTCCAAGGTAGTTGCTTCATCGGTCTGTGTCTCTTTGACTTTGTATCCTCTCTTATTAAAGTCATTGATAAGTTTAATTTGCTCCTCCCTATAATCCTCATCCCCCATGCAGAGCTTGGACACTCGAGTTAGTTGGTCACTATGTTGTCAAGAACATGCCTGGGATGCATGCTAGTGTTGTGTAGTAAATGACTGTGCCATACAGGTTTCCTATACATTCTAGTATTGATGCTTCCTGTGTCATCTAATATTAACTTAACATCCAAGAATTCTACCTCCGTACTAGAAGATGTCACTTCAAACTTCAAAAATGAAGTTGTGTTGGTCAAAAATTGTACAAAATGTTCCAAGGAGGTTAAATCGCCATCTCATAAGAGAAAGACATCATCCACAAATCGATTATAGAAAACTATGTTTCTATCCCATTTGTTGTTACTATCCGCTTTCCACAGCTCTTCCCATCTTGCCAGAACCAGATTGGCATAACTATTTGCTCATGGAGTTCCCGTCGTTACCCCCAACTTCTGCCAGTAGTAAGTACTACCATACAGAAACACATTGTTCTATAAGACCAATTCCAAGAGACGACATAGTAAATGGATATCATTGGTTGCTTTGTGCTTCAGACCAAAGTCTCTGATCGCTTCGATTCACAAATCATTGGGTATGGATGTGAACAAACTGTTCACATCCATAGTTACCAATAATAAATTCTTACAAGTATTCATCTGTTGCAGTTTCTTGTAAAGTCTACTTAAGAACTCAGCTGAGTCCTTGATCACTGCAGGTGCGTGAGGTAGCAATTTCTTTAACTCCCCTTCTATAAAAATAGAAAGGGGTTCAGTTACTCATCCTTTTCCTGAAATGACTGGTCGCATCGGAGGGTCATGTAGATTCTTATGCACCTTAGGCATTCCATTGATGCTAGGTAAAGTAGGATGACATACTTCAAAAAAATCAAACCACTCTTTGCTTATCGCTCTATTCATGAGCTTGTCATAAAGCATGTCTTGTACACTATGTATAATGGTGTTCAATTCTCTTATCAATCCTCCTGTAGGTGGCTATGTCCGCTAGCATCTCCTTCATCTTGGTATCATAGAACGACATATCCATAACTATAATTGCCCCTCCTTTGTCAGCTTGTTTAATTATGATGTCCTTCATATTCTGTAGTTCAGATAGTGCTCTCTTCTCATTTAGAGTTAAGTTGTGGAAATGTTTACTTCCCTTTTGTTGTCTATATTCAGCCACTTCATTTTCACATAATCGCACAAAGGCATCGACAACCGGATGACATACAGAGACAAACGTACTTGGTTTCCTATATCCAATTTTAGTTTGAGATTCATCATTGTTTGTATTTCCGAAGAGATGCCTTAAAGTCACATTCCTCCCAAAATATTTTAGATCTAGAATAAATTCACTCATTGGTGAACACAAGGAGGGTATGAAACTCATTCCTTTCTCTAATAGTCGAGTCTGATCTCTTGTTAATAAAATACTCAATATATTAAATGCAAGGGAATCATTTATTCCTGAAACCTCCATTTCTTCCTCTCCCTGCTCTGGGGTCATACTTCCCTTGGGGTGTTGTTCTGCAACAAAAAAGGAAGCTGTTGGTAAAGCGGTAAATGTACCACCCCATCTTTGGGTTTAGTGGCATTTTTTATATCCAAATTCTTGTTATTATTCAAAATGGATATATTTTTTCACCCTGCTCAGATAGTTCTTCTATGCTTTCAGTATTGATTACCGAGCTAACATTAGTCTCCAGAGCATGTATCACAGCTTCATGTGTTGTTGAAACCTCTCTGTTGTTTTGCCTGGGTGTAGTATGCACTTCTGCTTCTACTACAATTCTCGTTGGTTTCCTAGTGACAGTCTCCTCCTTTTCATGGCTTGCTACTATTCCATTGTTTACATTAGTACTGGTCTGTATAGTCGTTTTCTTATCTTTCGGTCGTTCAAACAGGTGACCTTCCTAAAATCATAAAATCCCTGGATAGTTTGCTACTTTTCACTCCTTTTAACTTGGTATCATAAGCATCGAGCCTGTCCTGCAGCGCCCCTAGCTTCATCGAATTGTTATCAGATAATGTCATTTGTTCCAGTTCATTCTGTTTTTGTTCAATTAGGGTTGCTGCTTTAACCTTCTGAGGTTTAAAAAATTCTATCAAAAGTTTCATGTAACTGAAACTAGTTTCTATATTAATCCTTTGCCATTTGGCAAGCAATTCAGGATACATACTTCCATAAGTTGGCATGCATCTTACTCTTAAACCTCGTGGGATAATGTGATGGTGAAGGTACGCTTCCATATGAAAGCATTGCCATTGCAGTAGCTTTAGTTTAAAAGCTGCATTCTCTACTTCCTTATAGATGCCCTCAAATAACAAGGTGTCTCCCCTGTTTGTTGGTAGCTCCAAAGTACCACTTTCAAAGTCAAAGTTAGAAGTGGGTTAGATAAACCCATTAAATTATTGGTATGGATTTTCCTACTTGCTATTTCCAATGCTGGCTGCTGTGGTAATGCTGATTCCATTATGCAGTGGATGTGTGACGCTCCCACCAAATAATGAACAGGCAAAAAAAAGAAGTAGCGTCACCAAAGGCAGAGCACATCAAAATATAATTGTTGGAGATCAACCCAGCTTTTCTTTTAAGAACAGGAAAAACTTAAAAAAACTATTATGTTATAAAACAGAAACTGAAGCTATTTCTGAAGACAGGAGTTTTCAGATGAACAGGAGAGTTGGAACATTCAGATGTGGAAGTTGCAAGGCATGCTCTCATATAAACATCTCAAATACTTTTACACATCCCCTGACTAAAAGGAACTATAAGTTTGAAGGATTTGCAAACTGTCGGAGTAAGAACATTATCTATGTGGCAATCTGCAGTCACTGCAAGGCATACTACATAGGGAAAAATGAATCAAATGCTCAAGGAACGTATCCTAAAGCACTTATCTGACATAAGAAAAAAAGTTACCAGCAATGCACTTTATATGCATATTAGTATAAATGACAGTCATTCTTTCAAGTTCATGGCACTAGCTAGGCTTCATGAAACACCAAGAGGTGGGGATTTAGTAAACCGAACAGAAATTGAAGAGATGAAGTGGATAATGAATTTGCAATCAGATCAGTCACCAGGTCTGAATGCATTTGTCCCTTTAAAACCTGCACTAAAAGGAAAAGCTCTTCAGCACTCAAAATTACATAATTAGAAGGGTGTGTATGCTGCCATGGTTACTAAATGCATCCAAGTGAGTGAACACTAGGAAATGAAGGTATTTAAGAAGAAGTTTCACTGGCAAACATTTAGGATTTGAAAAAGGTATTATACCGAAAGCGCTTATCCGGTTTATGAGCCAGTGTGTTTATTTTATTTTATCTTATCATCGTATATTTTATTAAAGTTTTCAAGTTTTAAGTGTTTTTAAGTGGAATTGGTGGCAGAACCATTTGTTTTTGGAGTTTTATATTTTGATGTGCTCTGCCTTTGCTGACGCTACTTCTTTTTTTTCTTCTTTTTTTTGCCTGCAACCTCATAATAACAGCAGGACATTGGCACATTGTTTTGGTCTAGCAGTTGCCACTCATACCATGACATCACTGCGAGTGGCAGTAATGTGCTTGGTAGCAAATGCCTCATGTAAGGTGACGGACAGCAGCAGAAATTGTGTATATGACCAATGTGAGATATACTTAGGGTAGCAGTCCTGCTAATAATGACAACTGCTAACAGAGTCGGGAGAAGTCATCTTGACACCTGCACCTCAGTACCATTACACAATGTGGCTCACACCTTATGCTTGCACATGCCACTGTTCCACGTATAATGCCACTGTCCACAGCCTGCTATCAATGTATGCCTTTCAGGGCAGCAAGGTGTGTGACACATGCTGTAGGTAGCATCCGCCTATGTGACCCAGGTAACCTATTGTCTGTCACGTCCACACATGCATGAATGTGTATACTTAACATATATATGTCAGTACTTCATGTACATGTATACATGTGTATCACACAGCACAGACAGATATATAATTTATGGGCCACATACAGGTATCAGGTAGTTAACCAGTATGATGTGCATATATACTGACAGGCAAGATGTACATAGCTGTAAACCTGTGCGTTTACAATAGGAGTCCATTACAAAGTGTTCTGTACATGTAAGTGTATGAGCATGCACATTGTGGCCTTCTGTGGTTAGAATCGGAGTGCATCCCAAACAGCCCTGTGCTACTAAGTGTATGAGCGTACCCACTGCCACCTTGTGTAATTTGAGTCAGTGCATCCAACAAGCCCTTTTTTACTAAGTGTATGAGCATGCCCAGTATAACCTTGTGTAGTTGTAGTCATAGTGCATCCCAAACGGCCCTGTGCTACTAAGTGTATGAGCATGCCCACTGTAACCCTGTATAGTGATAGTAGTTGTCCATTGCACAGATGGCCATACTTCAGTTCAGGTTCCTGTTCTGCTACAACTATACTTCTCAGGCCTACCTGCAGATGATGTGTGTTGTTTGTGCATACATGTTGTAATGGACACCTACTTTAAACACACAGGTTTACAGCTATGTACTTTGTGACTGCCAGTCTCCCTGTTGTTGTCCTCAATCTTAAAAGGGCAGTCTGACTGCCTTGGAATGTGCAATTTCTGTGGCGCGTCTCGTAACTGTGTAGGACTGTAATAGTGATCTGTAGATAGGCAGGAGTTATGATCCCACCACTGGCAACTGTGTGCATGTGTTTGCGTGTGTGACAGTAAATGCCTGAGTGTGTGTGTCAGCAAATGACTGAGTGTGGTTGTATGTGTGTATTTGTGTCTGCATTCTGTCACGACAGTGGGTTTTGCTGCATTCCAAAGAGATACCTCCTTTAGCACTGGCCTTTATCCTTGTCAACTGCTAAACCTCTCTCTTCCCCCCTCCCCACTGCATGTAATCGGTCCTGTGATGTCATCCAGCTCTGAAGTTGAATCAGAGTAAGTGTAATCTTATGTGTTCTGTGGCACATACCCCAACTGCATACCACTGTACTAGTTACCTTTACATAGGCAAGACGTGTATGCACAATGCTGACAAGTGTGTGCGTGTTTGTGTGTGTGACTAGCCTGTAGCCAGGCATACACATGTGCAATGTCTTTTAGCACACTATGGTAGTCATCTGTGGTGACCGGTGTCTACAAAGTATTATATAGTTAGGAATGGTAAAGAATACACAGTCAAGCACGACTACGGTTGGGTATGTTATTTTCCTGTGCCTCTGTCAAGCAGTGACACAGAAGTGGTCGCTGGGGTGTAAGTCCATACCCATCATTCCCCCACCCTAACTCCACAATCCCCGGGGTAGATTACATTAGCCATCATTCCCCACCCCATACTCCACATACACAACAACCATCCCTTCTCTGGTGAACTGCTTAAGATTTAAATGTTATAACACAAGATATGCCTCTGTTTTCTGTACCCGTCAGTTCCTTTGGAAACCTTCTGTGTCACAATGGGTGTTGAGTGTGTATATATATATATATATATATATATATATATATATATATATATATATATATATATATATAAATAACTATAGCTGTGTCAGTGTCTGTATATATATATATATATATATATATATATATATATATATATATATATATATATATGTGTGTGTGTGTGTGTGTGTGTGTACACATCCCGTAGGTGCATATATATATATATATATATATATATATATATATATATATATGTAGTTATGACAGTTGTACAGATGTAGACTTGACTTTGTTGTTTCACAGAGTACAGTACATTCAAGGGTACTGTACATATGTACACAAAGTGACTGTCCCATTTGTTTTCAGTACTGTGGAATACCTGTAGTAAGATGTGCAATATAGACTCCATGCAACATGTGTACAACCCAGATGACTTAGTGGTACATCCAGTGACCTCAGTGTGCATGGTCCGGGGCTCAAGACCTGCAGGCCTTGTTGATACTGTCAATTAGGACTGCATAAGACACTTTTAAGCAGGTGTAAATGTGTTTTCATGACAGTAAGCAGCAGGTACACGCAGGTAACAGACATGTGCAACTCGCAGTACACTTGAAATGCCCTTGTTTGGCAATCCTGCTGATGTCACCCACCTATGAATACACCTCAGGGACTGCTGTAACCTAGTAATCTCCATAGCGCGTGCTGTAACTGCATAATGCTGTAGTGTGTTAAAATAGTTTGGTAGGTGTTTTAATCCCAGACAGGTCAACTGTGTGCGTGTCTGCCTGATTGCTTGTGAAAGAATGATACTTTTAGAGTATGCACACTCTTTACAATTCACATATCCATCTTTGGCAATCCTGCTGATGTCACCCACCTAGAAATACACCTCTGGGTCTGGGACTGCTGTAACCCAGTATTCTTCGTAGCGCATGCTGTAATTGCGTATTGCTGTTGTGTGATAAACTAGTTAGGTAGGGGTTCTATTCCAAGAGAGGCCAACTGTGTGTGTGTGTGTGTGTGTGTGTGTGTGTGTGTGTGTCTGTCTATCTGCCTGAGAAAGTAAAATAGCTTTTAGAGTATGCACACTCTTTACAATTCACATAACCACCTTTGGCAATCCTGCTGATGTTACCCACCTAGAAATACAACTTTGAGACTTCTGTAACCCAGTAATCTTTGTAGCGCGTTCTGTAACTGCATAATGCTGTAGTGTGATAAACTAGTTAGGTAGGGGTTCTATTTCATGACAAGCCAACTGTGTGTGTGTCTCTATCTGCCTGAGAAAGGAACAATCTTTTTAGAGTATGCACACTCTTTACAATTCACTTAACCACCTTTGGCAATCCTGCTCTTGTCACCCACCTAGTAATACACCTCTGGGACTGCTGTAACCCAGTAATATCCATAGCACGTGCTGTAACTACATAATACTGTAGTGCAATACACTAGTTAGGAAGGTGTTCTATTCCAAGACATGGCAGGTGTGTGTGTGTGTGTGTTTTTGACAGTCAGAGCCTGTGTGGAGGTGGCTGTGAGTGTCTAACCACTGGACATGTTGGGGAGCAGATTTTGTAGTTTTCCTATATGGTGTCTGTATTATATATCACAATGCCCACTTCACGAGGAGTACAGATGTCAGTCAGCTAAGGGACTGTGTTGGCAAGCCATACCCCTACATCTGGCAAAAGGCCTGGTGAACAAAGTATGCAACCCTACTATTACCCGGAATACGTTCTGAACCCATGTGTCATACACAAACACACTTGCCTAGAATATCCCGCTATGTTGCTAGTACCCTGCGCATTGATTTCAGATAGTAGGCATGGTGTGATTGCAGTGGGCTGCACAGGGCATGGCACCCTGTACAGCAGTACAATAGGTACATACTTGTGGACAATGTGCCTTCACTATGTTCCCCACTGGGTGCCTGCAACATATGTGGTGCCATCAAATGTGATCCACAGAGGCCATACAATGCCTTACACATGTGCCTTGTAAGGACCGATGCCACTGACACCAGGGAATACCTGTATCATGCTATCAATACAGGTACAGGGTCAACCTGCTGTCTATAAGCAGGTCCTGCCACACTAGGCCAGTACTGGCATATCTGAGGATAACAGTCTGTGTACACATGTGCCAGCCAAACCAGGTACACTTGTACATGTCACTGTACATTATTGTGGGACATGCACATCCCAGGCAATGTCCATGTCAGGGACTATCTAGAATCCAGGGGCTCAAAAATCTACCCTACACAGATAGACTAAAAGCCCTATCCCACTACTCAGGTTCATACAGACTTCTTAGAGGTGACCTCTGGCATACAAGGTGATCTCGGACTCTGCCTTGATAGGACTGCTGCATATCCGCAAGTCAAGCTCCACTTTACCCCCAGGATTGAATGAATCTTTATCTATAGCTTGTGTTTTTGAGACTTATGTCTTATTATATTTAAATTATTGTATTGCAGTAATTTTTTAAGTATTTATAACGTGTGTTTCCAGTTCATTAGATTGTGTCTATTTTCTTAGGGCTAGGGTTAATATGTTTTTAAATAACTTTTCAGGTGTGTCATGAGTCATGTGACTTTATGGGAGGGTTATTTAAACTGATTATTTGTGACTGTCTTTAACGTTAATGAAGTGTATGTTATATACACATAAAAGCACTATATTTTTGTGAATAAAGCAGTTTTTGGCCTCGATTCCTGGTCGTGCTTCAGCTTGGGTTTAAGCAGTTGATTGTTTTTGCATTTTTTCCCTTGCCTTGCCTTTGGTTCTTGGTTTTTACATGTCTTCTGTAGATAACCCGAATGGAAGTGGGGCCAGGCCAGATCCTAGTCTGGAAGACCGGCAGAGAAGTGTAGGCCAGTTCACCTTGCTGGTGCAGGAACTTATGGAACAGTCCAGAGGACCAGTAGCTGCCTCATCTACTATTACTGACTATTACCACACACCTGCTTGTCTTAGGAATCCCTCCTCTCATTTATCAATGAGCTCTGACAAAGAACGGACAGTGAACATCAGTTTGAATAGTTGGCTACATTCTACTAATCAATTGCAGGATGTAAGTAGTGAAATGGGGTCGTTTAGTGAGACTCTGACCAGTTTTAAAAAAGTGCTGCTTAAATGTCGGAAGGTACAAGTGGAAAATGCTTTTTTAACTGAATGCATCCACACTGAGTCCCTAGGGGGCTCTGATTGTGGAAGTATCCCAATGGTCTACTAGCTGGCTCTCCCTTGCATTTGGATTTCATTGAATTATTTAACAAACGAAGTGTGGAACTGCTAAAATTGTTATTTAAATATAACCAGATTGATACAGACAATCTTATGAAGGAGGCCGAAGTGCTGGATGGTAAAATTAAAAACGATGTACTGTGCTCTGTACAAGGTATGTAATATTCTGCCATTTTTAGCAGAATAGATACTGTGATAACAGATATACAAAAAAGAAAGTGTAAGAAACATGACAGAAATACATGGGAATACCAAGAAGATAAAGCATACCATCAGCCAATGGGTGTACAAGATGGCTGGAATCAAGAAAACAGAATGTTTGAAGTGAATTCTCCTTTGGAGGAGGCCCAGCACAACAAAAACCAGGAAGAGGTGGTGGCCCCTTTAGAAGCAGCTCCTCCCAGAAGATCAGAGAGGCTAAGAAACCAGAATCTGAGCCATTTTGGGAACAACAAGAGGAATTCCTACCAACAGAATCAGAATCAACATCCGTGGAATAGGGGATGAACCAGAGGGAGATACGAGAGGTGGAATTCGTTTTATCAGCATCCACAGAATCATTAGAAAGTCATGATTCAACAGGTACTGTTAATGAGGTGTTACCAAATATTTTGACTTGCACCAACGGCGATTTCAGAGTGTATAGTTTCACTGATGTTACTTTTGATGAAAATATAGTCAGTGTATTGAACAAGGGGTTAACTTTTGTCCCCACTACACTTGCTAGAATAGAGACATTAATGGTGGACTTAAAACTATATCTAAGGAAGCTCAATTTTAAATTGTTATTTAATGATGTCAATGCCATTCAGATTAACAATGTTTTAAGAAGAAGCAGTGTATTTAACCCTGTATTAGCTATGCCCTTAATAATTTTTGAAAACCGTGTGAATGTAATTTTAGAGAACTGTTAAGGGCTAGCAATTTGAATATGTGTGAAACAAATTTGACTATCACAGAACAGCGTTTACTGAAAGAACTCATATGTAACAAAGAGATTAAAGTTATGAAGCCAGACAAGGGAGGAGGGATTGTTATTATGACTAAAGTTGATTACTTGAACAAAATGTTTGATTATGTATTTGATAAAGATTCTTATGAGCAGATATCTTTGTTATATTAATTCTTGTTATTCTAGAATTCGATTTATTCTGCAAGATATGTTGGAACAAGAATACATTTCTAGAGAGATTTATGAATTTTTACAAGTCAAATATCCTGTGCCCCCCCCCCCCCCTTTGGGATCCTAAAAATGCATAAGTGCTTATGGGATCCCCCTATGAGACCAATTGTGAGTGCTAGAACATCCATCACTCATCCTATGGTTGTATATAGAGACCAAAAAGTAAAAACATTGTAAAAGCAAAAGTATCAAGTTATCCCCATGTAATGAAAGATTCTTGGGATTTTTATCTAAATTGAGAAAGGTTAAATACAGTCCTAGTTCGGCCTTTGTTACTACTGATGTACTAAATTTATTCAACGTCATTCCACAAGACATTTGGATGGAAATGTTCCATGATTTCATTTTTGAATCTGGTGTCTTTAGTGCCAATGAAATTAATGTTCTTGATGCTTTATTAGACATGGTGTTGATATATAATTTTATTCATCTGCATAGTCAGTTTTTTCAAAAAAAAAAGGTGTCATGATGGGCGCAAGCTGCTCCCAGTGTTTGCTAAAATAGTTTTATTACAGTGGGAAAAGCGATGTATATTTAACAACATTGTCCCACCCTAGCATTTTTATGCCAGATTTTTGGATGACATTTTTGTTGCTTGGGATATTAGCAAGATTGACACAGATAGATCTTTAGAGTACTTGCATTCCACTACTTCCTTTTTAAAGTTTATCTACCATTATAATAAAGAAAGTATTAGTTACTTGGATGTATTAGTGTATAAGGATCACACTAATAGATGTATACAGAGTACTGTCTTTAGAAAACCAACATATTCGAATAGTCTTTTGCATTACAGTAGCTGTCATCTGATGCATCAAAAGAGGGGAATTATTAATGGCAGTATATAAGATTAGCCTGTATGATTTCTAGTGAATACATGTTCTTTAAGGAATGCGAAAATTTAAAGGTGATGTTTACAACTAGAGGATACCCCTCTGATTTAGTTGACTTAATATGCAGGGAAGTCCTCCACAAGAGACAGCAGAGAAAAGTGACCCCTATTTTAATTATAGGTTCATAGGTAGGTACTAGGCTATTGGCCCTAGGGCCTATATAAGCCTAGCCAAAAAGGTAACCTGGCTTTCACCACCAAAGAAAATTATTTTCCTGTGCCCCTGTTGAGCAGAGTACAGAAGTGATCCCCGAGGTGAATTTCCTATCTCCCACCAATCATCAAGATTTTTCTTGAAGAGTGCTAATGAGGAGCTTTGTTTTGGTATAGCTAGGTAGTTTTATCCAGAGTCTGGGAAGTCTCTGAGACAGGAATCTATCCTTCCAGCATGTTCTGTTTACTGTGGTGACAAGGTTTAGATCCCTAGAGCATGTAGCTCAGAGGGATTGGGATTTCTTTAAGTGGAGCATGTTCAACAGCTCTGGGTTTGACATAGCTTTTTATGTTAGGCAGAGATTGCCTCTGAGTAGGTGATATGCGACGGAGTAAAGCTGGAGTTTTTTGAGACGGCCTGCATTTGGCATCTGTTTGAGGCTGGTAATCCCCTTTGTGAGGTATTTCTGTGGCCTTTCTAGTTGTTGTAGCTGTCTCGTGAGGTACATACAAAAAGGGGCATTGTACTCTCTAATGGGTCCAATGAGTGATGAGTAGAGGGGAACAATGACCTCTTTTTTCCTGGATGAGAAACATTTTGTGATGAGGTGTGCCATGTAGAAGGATTTCCTGACTACTGTGGCGATGTGATTATCAAAGGAGAGACTACTGTCCACCTGTGTCCCAAGTTCTCTTATCACACTTTCGGTGTTAAGTAGACTACCGCCTATGTGGTAGTTCATGGGTACTGAGTTTTTACCAAAAGGGATGACAATGCACTTTTTGGCATTGAGCTTGAGGCCATGGCTTGGACACCAGGCATCTGTCTCAGTGAAGCCCTTTTGTAGGATGTCCACATAGTTAGGAGTTTCGATTATGGCTCTTAGTTTGCAGTCATCTGCGAACTTCATTAGCCAAAGACCTTCTGTGTTAGCCTGTACTTCTGAGAAGTAGATTCCAAACAGGAGAGGACCCAGGACTGAACCCTGTGGTACTCCACTTGTCACTGGTCTGAAGTCGGATTTGGAATCTGCTACTTTCACAGTGTGGGTTCTGTCAGTGAGCCAGTTGGCAACCCATCTTGTGACATAGGGATTTACACCTAGTTTAGTGAGTTTATCTATAATTCCAGAGTAGGGGATGGTGATGAAAGCCTTGGTGAGATCTAGATAGGGTGTGTGAGCAACCTTACCCTCATCTACGGCTTTGGTCACCACTTCAAAGAAGTCTATCAGGTTTAGGAGACATGATCTGCCTATTTCAAACCTGAACAGGGTGGGGTCCAGAGTTTGGAGATTACCATTGTCATTGTTTATAAATTCCATGATGATACATTCCATAGCTTTGCAGACCAGGCTCATCAGGCTAGTGGGGCGGTAGTTCCCAGGGTCCATGGTGGCTCTCCCTTTGTGGAGTGGGATAACTGTCACTGCGCACCATTCAGTGGGCACAAAGCCTGAGGTGAGGCTATGATTGAACATGGTACTTAGGTGGGGTGCCAGTTTGTTCTGTCGTTCGTGTAACACGCACCCTGGGATGTTGTCAGGTCCCATGGATGCTGTGTTCTTGGCTTTGGAGAGTGTGGTTTTTCTTGTGCAGCTGTGATTACAGGAACTTTGCATTCTTCTGGTATAGAGATGGGCCCTTTAGTGGTTGAGAGGTGGTAAAGTTAGCACTGAACCTATCTGCCAGGATGTTGGCAATATCAGTTGGTTCTGTATATTTAGTGCCATTGTGCTGTAACTCAGAGCAGATCTGATTGTTGCCATTGAGATCTTAACATAGATACAGAATGCTTTGTGGTTGCCTTTAGAATCAGTGGCGATTTTGTTTTCTAACTAGCTTTGGAGGATTTTATGAGGGATCTCAGCTTTTTACTGAGGCTGACCAGGAAGTTCCTCCAATCATGGGATTTTACTCTTTTTTGCAACAGTTTCTTTCTTCTGTTGTAGAGTTTGTTTATGGCAGGGGACCACCGGATTGGCTTCCTTTTTTTGGAGGATAGCATCTTGGTTCTGTTAGAGATTGCACAATCCATGCACTTGTGTAAATGCTTATAAAGTGCATTTGTGTAGGATTCAGCAGTCGCACCTCTATTGTCTGTCTGCATGGGTTTTGTGAAGTTTGCCACCTCTGTCTTAAGAAGTGTGAAGTTGGCTTTGGAGAAATTTTTTACAGTGGTTTCCCTAATGGGGTGGGTGGTGGGGCGGGATGTGGATGTCTAGGGTAATTAGCTTGTGGTCGGATCTGACCAATGAGATATTGTCCTCTGGTGTGGAAAATCGGTTGCCCATGTTGGTAATGACCAGATCTAGGATATTGCTGCCCTGGTGGGGGTGTGGATAAGTTGATACAAGGTATTGGAATTTATGAATTCCAGAAAACGTTGAGCAAAAGAGTTGGTACATGAGTAGTTTTCCCAGTTAGAAAACCTTTAGTATGTCAAAGAGAACATAATGTTGAATATAATTGCTCATTTATTACTACTTTTACTGAGGAATATAGTATTATTTGTGATATTATTAAACAAAATTGGACATTTTTTGAGATTTTGAAGGGGTTGCTGATACTTTGGGGACTAGACCTGTATTTGTTACCAGAAAAGCTAAGTGCATAAAGAATATGTTGGAATTTGGTGACAAACGTTTTACTACTGTTAGTGACAGGGCTTGGAGTACTTATAAGTGTGGTACTTGCAGCCAGTGTCAATACATTTTAGAAAAAAATGAAGTTTTTATTAATGGTATTAAGGTTAAAACACATTTTTTTGCAATTGTAAATCGGTAGGAGTGGTATATGTGGCACTATGTAAAGAATAAAACACAGTACCATGCGCAGGGTCCTATGGCAGTGTAAATTTGATCAAACAAGGTGTAGTATCCAGGCCAAACAAGCCAACAAAATATCAGCACAGGTCCACAAAAAGTCCACGACCAAGGAATATAAAACGAAGCTGTTTATTTGTACAAAACGTTAGCGCTTTCACCCGAAGGCTTCTTCAGACATATAACTGCCCCCTTAACAATTAACTTAAATAGTCATAGAACAAATCCTATTGGTTGAAGCACTAAACTCATCATAATCAGTCAATTAAATATTTCATTTTAAATTCTATTAAAACTTTTTAAAAAATGCATATGTGGAAGCACAAATAAATTATGTGCAAAAATGCTCTTAAATATATATGGTAAATATACAATAATACATCCATACCACAGGCTCTTATGGGCATAACATATTATAAGTGCAAAAAAGCATAAACTGTAAACGCTCAAAATATAATGTGCAGTGCATAAAACATGAAATGCAAATACATATTATTGAATACATATCTGGGATGCATACTGTGTCTATGCAATAGAGCATTTCTATAACATAGTTTGCGGTGTATAGATGTATTCAATAATCCACAAGAAAGTGTTGTTATGCTCACATCAAGGAATGAGATAGATTCCTTCGAGTGGCTAAGTGTGAATCTCAAAAAGCTTGTAGAATCATTGATCTCTTCAACAAACAATAATAAACTATCAATGTCACCAAGCCAAATCAAAAAGAGGTCATCCACAAACCTCTTGTAGAACCCCACCACTTCCTTAAAGTAATTAGACTTAAAAAGGAAGTTCTCCTCCCAATATGCCATTACTATATTGGCGTAGCTATTGGCACATGGAGTGCCCATAGCTACGCCATCTTTCTGTAAATATACCAATTCACCAAACATAAGAACATTATTATACAGTATAGTCTCCATAAATGAACAAATCAAATCTATCCTTTCATCTGTATAAGTTGATCTGGAGTGTAGAAAACGCTGCATATACAAAACACCCAAATCATTGGGAATCACCGTAAATAGACTTACTACATCAAGGGTAACCAAAATGTATTCCCAGATATGTATTCAATAATGTTATGAAAGGACAACTTATGAGAGCCTCAAGGCTTAATCCGAGTGATGAAGGCTATCTAGAGGAGATAGCCAAGTTAAGATGTATGTTCCTTAAGAGAGGCTATAGTGAGGAAGCCTTTGATTGTATGACTTCAGAGATTTGTGGCCTTAGATCCACCATAGCTAAACCATATTTTGCGGATAACCATGAGAGAGGAGGTTTTAATATGACAGATACATCACAGTTAGTCAGAGCCCCATTGTTTTATACCAAAGATGCTGTGTTTATAAAAGCTTTTTTGACTAAACATTGGGAGGTACTTAAACTGGACCATGGTATAAGCAAGCTTATAGGTCCAGAACCATTGTTTTGATAAGAATAAACCTAATCTTAGGAGTATGCTGTGTTACAAGAAGATCTCTCAGGATGGCATTAAGCATTGTGATTTTGATTATAATACCCTACCTTGTGGGACGTGCAACCAGTGTGCCGTTGTGGACACTAGGACTACTTTCTTAAATCCCAATAATAACTTTGAATATAAGTTTAGTACAGGGACAAATTGTATGAGCAAGAATGTGATCTACTTAGCTAGGTGCCTAGCATGTACATCTTTCTACATAGGGAAGACTAATAGGACCCTAAGAGAGAGGATTAGGGAACATTTATACCACGTTAGACTAGGTAGTGACACTAATGCTCTGGCAAAACATAACAAGATGTTTGGACCTCAACACTCTTTTGTGTTCTGTGTGATACAGGAGGTCTTGGAGAGTAAGAGAGGGGGTGGTTTGGTGAACCATACTTTGGAGTGTGAGATGAGGTGGATTATAAGATGTAGGGATGGTAAACCACCGGTTCTTAACGAGAAAGTTAACATTAGACCTATTCTTAGGAAGAAGAGATGTTTCAGACCCAAAAAATGAATTATGATCTTATTCATAGGTTTAATGACTTGTTTAATTATAATATGATGTATTTGCATTTCATGTTCTATGTACTGTACATTATATTTTGAGCGTCTACAGTTTATGCTTTTTTGCACCTATAATATGTTATGCCCATAAGAGCCTGTAGCATGGATGTATTATTGCATATTTACTATATATATTTAATAGCATTTTTGCACACAATTCATTTGTGCTTCCACATATGCATTTTTTAAAAAGTTTTAATAGAATTTAAAATGAAATATTTACTTGACTGATTATGATGAGTTTAGTGCTTCAACCAATAGGATTTGTTCTATGACTATTTAAGTTATTAATTGTTAAGGGGGCGGTTATATGTCTGAAGAAGCCTTCGGGTGAAAGCGCTAACGTTTTGTACAAATAAACAGCTTCGTTTTATATTCCTTGGTCGTGGACTTTTTGTGGACCTGTGCTGATATTTTGTTGGCTTGTTTGGCCTGGATACTACACCTTGTTTGATCGAATTTACACTGCCATAGGACCCTGCGCATGGTACTGTGTTTTATTCTGATTAATTTTCTCATTCTTGTAGCAGGGTCAGAGCTCCGTTGGCTTGGTGCTTTGTTGTGTTTGGTTTACGTTTACTATTTTGCCTTGCACCAGCCTAGGAGGATGGCAGACAACGTTGAAAGTAACGTGGAGTTACCGTATGTTCCTGTGACGTCTGGCGTGACCTCTCGGAAAGCAGAACATTTTAAGGATTGTGTAATGGGTGCTGACAATTTGCTGATGATGTATGATCCTAGTTTGGAACCAGCTACGGATGATATGAGTGATGTTAATATGTTTAATCTAACTGAAGATTTAAACTGCTTGGAGATAGATTTTTTAAAACTGAAGAGGCTTCAACTACAACGCCAGCACTTCGAGGCGTGTCTGGCGAAGAAGATAGTACCGCGTGGACTACGAGTGTTAAAAATGCCCACGTCAGGTAATACTTTTCCTGAACTTTTATACAAGTGGCAACAACTTAACCTAGAGTTAAGCTTCAACTATATGAGACTTTTGATTGACTTCCATGCATCTGAGGAGCATACTTTAAGAAAATCAGTCAGCGAACTGTATGAAAACATTAAAACGAAGTATGTTAATGATACTATTGATTTGAGACTCGATAGGGTCCTTGATAATGTTTCGCTTTTTGAGAAGCGATTATTAGAACAAAAGAAAAATAAAGAGATGCTAAAGATTTTAGAAATAATCATGTTTTTACTTGGCCAAGGCTCCGTGGCAATGATAATGGTGCTAATAGTTTTAACAATGTTAATGCTGTTTCTAATAATGTGACGGATGTTGCAGGCTATAACATTCATGCAGTGGGTTTAGATAGTAATACTAATGATTTGAATGAAAGGGCAGTAGCCAGTGCAACTAATAATATTGTAGTGGTTGGGAATACTGTTGCTACTAGCCCTTCTGTGTCACATACCACTGATGGACATGATGTTCACGTAGGACCCTCTAGCACTGAAGGATATTCCAATCCCACCACCAGTAGTGTAGGACATGCTGCAGTTGTGGAGACAGTAGTTAGGAGGAAGACGCCAATACAAGATGTCCATCTTATCACTCCAAACTCCCATTCCTTTTGTGCCCCTTTCCCCATAGCGCAACAACAACGCATAGGAAGACAGAGATCGATGAGCAGAGGTCGTCACAAGAGAAAGGGATTAGGCAGCGAACAACAAGGCCCTACATTGAAGAAAATGTGGGAGAGAACAGGGACATGTTGATTGTAAATATTTCACATAGGGTCTTGAATGTATATGAAGAGCAGGTACTTAATAAAGGTTTGAGTTTTATTCCCACTTGTAATAGTGACCTGGTTGACTCTATTATAGATGTCAAGATGTTTGTAAGAAATCTGCAGCTTAAATTAGATTTTGGGATGAATACTGGAAAGAGGTCGGATGTA
Source organism: Protopterus annectens (assembly GCF_019279795.1). Classification (NCBI taxonomy): domain Eukaryota; kingdom Metazoa; phylum Chordata; order Ceratodontiformes; family Protopteridae; genus Protopterus; species Protopterus annectens. The sequence goes on along the minus strand of NC_056736.1, from coordinate 609,849,618 downwards.
GAGTTTCATCCCAATAGTCTATATGTACCTCAGCTACATCCGTTGTTGGATACCTTTTCTAGACTTGTTGAAAAAGATATATACTCACACTTTGAGAGGGAAAGGAAGCCTAGATATACATGTAATTTGAATTTCTCCCAAAGACAAGCCTTGAACTCACTAAAGACAGATCCGACTATCATTATTAGGCCAGCTGACAAGGGAGGACCAATAGTGGCAATGGACACCTCTGGCTATATTGATAGTATGGGTGAACTTCTGAGTGAAGACGTTTTTTATAAGGAGATAAACATGGAAATAGTTACTGAGAAGGTTTTCAGAGTGTATAATATGTTGGATGATTTATTGTTGACTGAGGATATTTCAATAGACTTGTATAATTATTTAAAGGTGAATAATCCACGCCTACCTATTATACAGGGCCTTCCCAAAGTGCATAAATCGGAACAGAAACCACCTATGGGACCCATCGTTGCAGGACAAGGATGGCTCACAGAACCAATGTCTATATACATTGAGCATTTTGTTCGACCTTTGGTAGATGCTGTTCCCCATATTTTGAGGGATAGCAAACAGTTCCTACTTGAACTCTATGATTATATGAAGAGCTTGGATGCTTCAAGGGAATACATTTTGGTTACCCTTGATGTAGTAAGTCTTTTTACAGTGATTTCCAATGATTTGGGTGTTTTGTATATGCAGTGTTTTCTACACTCCAGGTCAGCTTATACAGATGAAAGGATAGATTTGATTTGTTCATTTATGGAGACTATACTGTATAATAATGTCTTTATGTTTGGTGAATTGGTATATTTACAGAAAGATGGCGTAGCTATGGGCACTCCATGTGCCAATAGCTCCGCCAATATAGTGATGGCATATTGGGAGGAGAACTTCCTTTTTAAGTCTAATTACTTTAAGGAAGTGGTGGGGTTCTACAAGAGGTTTGTGGATGACCTCTTTTTGATTTGGCTTGGTGACATTGATAGTTTATTACTGTTTGTTGAAGAGATCAATGATTCTACAAGCTTTTTGAGATTCACACTTAGCCACTTGAAGGAATCTATCTCATTCCTTGATGTGAGCATCACAACACTTTCTTGTGGATTATTGAATACATCTATACACCGCAAACTATGTTATATAAATGCTCTAATGCATAGACACAGTATGCATCCCAGATATGTATTCAATAATGTTATGAAAGGACAACTTATGAGAGCCTCAAAGCTTAATCCGGGTGATGAAGGCTATCTAGAGGAGATAGCCAAGTTAAGATGTATGTTCCTTAAGAGAGGCTATAGTGAGGAAGCCTTTGATTGTATAACTTCAGAGGTTTGTGGCCTTAGATCCACCATAGCTAAACCATATTTTGCGGATAATCATGAGAGAGGAGGTTTTAATATGACAGATACATCACAGTTAGTCAGAGCCCCATTGTTTTATACCAAAGATGCTGTGTTTATAAAAGCTTTTTTGACTAAACATTGGGAGGTACTTAAACTGGACCATGGTATAAGCAAGCTTATAGGTCCAGAACCATTGTTTGCGTATAAGAATAAACCTAATCTTAGGAGTATGCTGTGTTACAAGAAGATCTCTCAGGATGGCATTAAGCATTGTGATTTTGATTATAATACCCTACCTTGTGGGAAGTGCAACCAGTGTGCCGTTGTGGACACTAGGACTACTTTCTTAAATCCCAATAATAACTTTGAATATAAGTTTAGTAAAGGGACAAATTGTATGAGCAAGAATGTGGTCTACTTAGCTAGGTGCCTAGCATGTACATCTTTCTACATAGGGAAAACTAATAGGTCCCTAAGAGAGAGAATTAGGGAACATCTGTATTATGTTAGATTAGGTACGGACACCAATGCCCTGGCAAAGCATAACAAGATGTTTGGACCCCAACACTCTTTTGTGTTTTGTGTGATACAAGAGGTCTTGGAGAGTAAGAGAGGGGGTGATATGGTGAACCACACCTTGGAGTGTGAGATGAGGTGGATTGTAAGATGTAGGGCTGACCAACCTCCGGGTCTCAACGAGAAAGTTAACTTTAGACCCATTCTTAAGAAGAAGAAATGTTTCAGACCCAAAAAATGAATTATGATTTTTATCTTATTCATAGGTTCAATGATTTGTTTAATTATAATAATATGTATTTGCATTTCATGTTTTATGCACTGCACATTATATTTTGAGCGTTTACAGTTTATGCTTTTTTGCACTTATAATATGTTATGCCTATAAGAGCCTGTGGTATGGATGTATTATTGTATATTTACCATATATATTTAATATCATTTTTGCACACAATTTATTTGTGCTTCCACATATGCATTTTTTAAAAAGTTTTAATAGAATTTAAAATGAAATATTTAATTGACTGATTATGATGAGTTTAGTGTTTCAACCAATAGGATTTGTTCTATGACTATTTAAGTTATTAATTGTTAAGGGGGCGGTTATATGTCTGAAGAAGCCTTCGGGTGAAAGCGCTAATGTTTTGTACAAATAAACAGCTTCGTTTTATATTCCTTGGTCGTGGACTTTTTGTGGACCTGTGCTGATATTTTGTTGGCTTGTTTGGCCTGGATACTACACCTTGTTTGATCGAATTTACACTGCCATAGGATCCTGCGCATATTACTGTGTTTTATTCTGATTAATTTTCTCATTCTTGTAGCAGGGTCCGAGCTCCATTGGCTTGGTGCTTTGTTGTGTTTGGTTTACGTTTATTATGTAAAGAGTGTCCAAGTTTTTATGTTGGAAAGACTATTCATAATTTTAAAGATCATATCTACGAACATATTTATGATATCAAACATACAAAGACTATAAATGCTTTATACAGTCAACTGGAAAAGCATCTAGATCATGTTTTTTTTTGTTTTTTGGTATCGACACCATACATCGAAATTTGTTGGGAGGTCTTTGGTGTGATATGGTAGAATGTAAGGAATTGCATTGGCAATTGAAATTAAATGCTATTTTACCCCCCAGGATTGAATTAATCTTTATCTATAGCTTGTGTTTTGAGACTTATGTCTCATTATATTTAAATTATTGTATTGCAATAATTTTTTAAAGTATTTATAATGTGTGTCTACAGTTCATTAGGTTGTGTCTATTTTCTTAGGGCTAGGGTTAATATGTTTTTAAATAACTTTTCAGGTTAATACCATGAGTCATGTGACTTTATGGGAGGGTTATTTAAACTCATTATTTGTGACTGTCTTTAATTCTGATGAAGTGTATTTTATATACACATGAAAGCAATACATTTTTCTGAATAAAGCAGTTTTTGGCCTCGATTTCTGGTCGTGCTGCAGCTTGGGTTTAAGCAGTTGATTGTTTTTGCAACAATATATGTACATATTCTTAGAAATGTGTATTGATAGATAGTCATACATGTGTGGGTGTAAATGTGTTTGTCCAATTTGTATGAACATGCACATATATATATATATATATTATCCAAATGTGAAGTTGGTGTGAGTATTACATGACAAGTAAAATAAAAGTACAAATACTGCACCCAGATTGATAGCAACCTGACTTTTGACCACCATGTTGCTTCCATTGTATGGAAAGCTTTCTACATGGCCTACCTCATAAGTAAGAGTATCTTAATCAGGGACAAGGGGATCATAACATCATTGTATTCTTCCCTTATAAGGCCCATTATTGAGTACAATGCCCCATTTGGCATGTACCTCACAAAGCACATGCGGAAGCTGGAGAGACCACAGAGGTTCCTCACCAGGAGAATCCAGGGACTCAAAAATCTACCATACACAGATAGACTAAAAGCCCTATCCCTCTACTCAGGTTCATACAAACTCCTCAGAGGTGACCTCTGTCTGGCATACAAGGTGATCTCGGACTCTGCCGTGATGGGACTGCTGCATATCTGTAAGTCAAGGTCCACTCGAGTAACCTGCATGCATGACCTCAGCTTGGTCTGTAACATCAATAGGACTTGTTGGTGGGACAGATTTGTGTCCCAGAGACTCCTCCATCTGTGGAATAGACTCCATCTGTATGTCAAGCAGAGTACTTCTTTACCCCTTTTTAAGCACAACCTGGATAACTGGATGGGAAATAGAAAATACATCCCTGGGATTCCACCTATGTCCCTGCTGGACAGGGGTATCGGGTGCTGATTTGTCTATGGGTGGACTAAACTCTTGGCTAGGCTTATAAGGGCCTCAGGGCCAATAGCCGAGTAACTTCCTATGATCTTATGCCATATGTCCTGCATAAGCTAATGCTCACATTTAACATCACATTAGATGCAATATATCCAAAATGTGTTGTGTGCAATGAACTAATAACATTTGTAACATATATGACTAACAGAGTGGAACTAAAACACCTCCATTCATAACACATATGTAAGTCAAGCATGGCTATGTACCGTGGCAGATCCAGGAATCTGAAAAGGGGGGGGGGGGCGCAGTCAGGTTAGTCAACTACTGGGGGAGGGAGTAAGAAAGTGGGACACTGATTTTTGGGGATGTGAAAAGATCACCTTAAGATCCTCTAACGTGAAAAGAAAGCAATATACATTCAACTGATAGAGAGATAAATGTATGGATGACCTCTAATACAATGTTCATGCTCATAATTAACACTAAAAGGTATCTTGCAATACCTAACATAACTGTAGTACAATAAACAAATGTAGTAGATAGCTGGGGTAGTTGTGGATAGGCTGTGCTTTACCCTCTTCAACACTCAGTCAGAGGCAATCGGACACTGAAGTAACTGCAGACATTCACAGAGCTGAGGAATTTTGTCATAAGTTAGCCACTATAGACAAAATCCCTACTGTAGATTAGGTGGTACCACTCTGTAGCTGAGCTGTGTCCATGCTGTGGATTATTTTTGCTTGCTTAGTGGCTATTAAAACATTATGTGCCAGTATCAATATCACTTTTTTTACATTTCAAACTTTTCCCCTCATTTGACAGGTGCTGAAATGATTTAAAGTGAGTGTGTCACATTTACAGATCAGCTAGGAGTCACATGATGTTATCCTCTGTGCTGAGTACACACCCTTCCTGCTTAACTTCAATGCCAACTACTTTGAAAAGCCCCATGGCTGGTGGAGGGTTGTTTATATTTCTCCAGAACTCCATCATGTCTAGGCTTATATAGTGAAATAATGACCTAGAAATACTCCTTGTATTGTTAATTAAATAAGATAAGCTACTACATAATAGCCAGTTACCAACCTCCTTTTATGTCACCAACAATGCATGAAACGTACCTAAACAAAGTGTGGTCACAATACCTCTCAACCTGCAGACATCAAAAACATAGCAACGGCTCTTGGAAAGCAGATACATTCAATCAAAAATCTGGACTGGGAAGTTTGTATACCTAACATCATAACTCCTCCAACTTCACTTTGACTATAGGATGCTATCACTCAGGAACAAAACAATGAGTGCTAAGAATGACTCAGAATATAGCCACATTTTGCTCTAAAACAGATGACATGGCCGAATAATTATTAGGCTATGCAGTATTTCCACATCTCAGTAAATACGCACCCTGAAAGGTAGATGGAACTAAGCACAGCAAGACACATGAAAGGATAAATGGCCATCAAAGGAGAAATGAAGTTATAGGAACCATAGTGTACAGAGATGCTCTCCAGATTACATGAATATGTCTGTTTAGAAACCACTCTCTTAAGGGAGGGGTACATCATAAAATTCCAAAAGATTATCTGCAATCAAATCAAGCAAATGATTACTGCTATGATAAAATTCCTTTGAAATGAACACACAGACATGCACATACACAATCTCTCACCCAGACAGTTTAGAGGACTGCCAGTTCACTTACAGCACGTCTTTGGGATGTGGGAGGAAATTAAAGCACCAAAAAGAAAACCCAGCACTGATATAGGAAAGAAATGCAGGCTCTACACAGGAGACAGCCCATCCACCAACACTGACATAGGAATGAAATGCAGGCTCTACAGAGGACACAGCCCATCCAAGAAGTGAACTGCAGAAAAAGTCTATAAGACAGCAACACTAGTCACTACACCACTGTACTACTAACCTTACTTTGGTGCTATATTTTGCAAAAGAAGATAAACCAGAGTAGGAAGGCTTAGTGTACTAAACAATTTGGAGGGCATGGATGTCTCAAAAGAGATGCAAGGATTTTTTTAACCAGTAAATCCACTAAATACAAGTGCATGTTATAACAGGTAAGCAAAGAACACTATCTGGTTACGACTTACTCATAATCAGCAAACAGGCAAAATAATATTGAGGAACTCAAACTAGGAACAACAGGATGAACTTCATTATTTCTCATAACTTTAACCCACTTAGGAAAACTGATTTCACAGAAATGGTGGTGAATAATTGAAACATTATAGGACATTGTAGAAACTAAAAACAGTTACAGAGTTCAACTCTGTATGGATCATATGAAAAGAATGCAATTCCCTACAAGATACCATGACACTGAAATACATACATATCCTTCCTTACCCTATATTGCAGTACTGCTATAATGAACAGGGCACCCTTAGCAATGCGAGTGACTAGTTGGGTTATGCACTCCTTTGTGCCTAGCCCAATCAAGACTATACCTGTATCACCATGACTTTAATGGAAATATTGCATTTCTCAGAACTCCCTATATTTTGTCTAGCCACCCCCCCCCCACACACATACACACATTCAAGACAGCATAAATGTTTAGAACATCTGCTGCTTAGTCTGCATATCTGCAAAATGTGTTAAAACTGTCTCCTTGTGGAAAGTGAAAGGTTCTTCTTCACTTTGTTTTCTTCAGTTAAAACACTACAAACAGGATTCGATACTGCTGGCAGAATCTACAAAAATCAAAACCTCTTTCTTCCCCATATACATCTAAATTAATTTTCAATAACTATAAGTATATAGTAACAATAAAGAAATCAGAGTTCAAATATTTTCATTTAAGAAAGCCACACAATCAATTAACTTAAGTTTTTTAAAGGTATGATTTAATTATATAACACAAATATGTATATTTTGAATTAGTCAAAAAGATTCCATCATCATGCAAGCCTCCTCTGAATGTTTAAAAGTTGTAAAGAATGATTCAGTACTGCTGCTACAATGTTTTTTTCACCATTTTTTCTTACTCATTCATCAAGCATGTCTGCATTGGTTTTAACTGCACCAATAAACATCTGCAGAACTTCTCAAGCCAACATACTTTATAGCTTTCAAACTTTCACTGTATAATAAAGTCGGCACATTATTTTTCTCAACAATAAGTATTTATTCCAATATCATACAAACTTTAAACTGTGTACCATACGGGATTAGATGCTGCAGCTCTTTTGCATCCCCCATAAAAACAGATACATTTGCACAAAGCTCTTCAAGAATACATACATACATGCACATTTGACACAGGTGGTATTCATTCATACCTCACGTTTTAAACAAATCACTACACAGACTCTGCAAGAAAAGTCTTCACAAAAGTTGAACTTTGTTTGGGAATTATGCAGTTACTAATCCATTATAGCAGGCTTGCCCTTATACCTCTCAACCTGTTAATGCAAAAAATATGGACAAAGCTTGACAGAATGGCAGTAAAAATATGGACATATTTTAAATATTGCTCTTATAAACTTAGAAAGTTGCTAGTGCAACAAAATTTGTTTTAATATACATTTTCTGAAGGATTTGAAGTCTGAAACTCAAATGTATGTCATTATTTAGTGACGTCAGTCCTGAGATCATTCCAGTGATTTGCCAGGAAAAAAGAGGAACAGGCCAAAAATATGAGCATTCTGCAAAAATCTGTACAGTTGAGAGGTAAAGTTTTAAACCATAAGTGTGTCCTTCTTGTTCCTAGATTAGTCCCCAAAACATGTAAATTTAACATCAATCTCCATTTGCTAAGTCAGCTCCATTCCTCTCAAAATGGCAGCCATCAAGCAGGCAGGTAGAATTTGTGGATTAAATCAAGTTATAAACAGAGAGGAGATGTAACAATACCCATAAGGGAATGTATGAAATTTGAACACAGCCTAAATACAAAACACCCCCCATATGTCTTTAAACCAAATGGACAATTCTAAGTGACTTCTTCTGCACAGGAGCACCATCATCATAGCAATGAGACAGTGAGGGAGTAAGTATAGGTTGCACTGGGATCTATCTTGTAAGACTTTTGTCAATGCACATGCAATTTTATGTCTGCAATTGGTACTTAAGATCTGTCATACTGGAGGAGCAGTGAATTTTAAGGATAAAATGGGATTTCCCAAAGGAAAAGAGCATCAAAATTATTATAAAAGAAAAAAATATAAATGGATGGACCTTGGTAGAAGTAGTCACAGAGAGTGGAACAGAGTTCCAAATGATTCGAGCTTATGCCAACATACAGTCAAATCACCCCGGCTCCTCAGCACACTCTCCAGTGACAGAAAGTAGAATCAAACAATGTTATTTACATTTTCAAAAGTTAAAACGTAAGTACGCTGGGACTAGTTTTCTTACAAAAAAAAATGGTAGTGCTAATACATGTGATTTTTCATATGAGAGGCTATCACAGACAAGTAATTAAAGTACTTACCTTTAAAAAGTAATGCAATACATAATATTATTTATGTATGTATGTATGTGTGAATGTTCAGTTATGTAATTAAGTGCCAAACAAAGTACTCAATTGTACCACTTTGGCGCCTCCTTTCAAGCTCTGCTTAAAGGGAGAGCGTGACACATTTTCAACTGTTTAATTTGTTTTGGTATCTACTTAACATTCAGTCAACTTTTCAACTAACAGTTCAAGTTTCACCACTTTTGGGGGAAGATTAGTTGCACAGCAGGAATGCCAACAGCTTCCTCTATGTGCTCCTTTTATTCACAGTCCCTTGCTGGCAGTGAGTATTTTATCACTTTGCTATGAAGTTCAGTGAACCAGTGGAAGCCTACTGCTTATTTTTGAATGTACCCAAGTAGTCACTTTTTTCACATTCACTCACACACACACGCACCAAGTCTGAGATTTCTTGAATATTCACGTTTCTCTGAGGTATGGCAATCCAAGTTTGTATTTATAATGTTGGGAGTACAAGGGGGCTTTTCACATTCACTTAAACACACACACGCACCAAGTCTGAGATTTCTTGAATATTCATGTTTCTCTGAGGTATGGCAATCCAAGTTTGTATTTATAATGTTGGGGGTACAAGGGGGCTTGTCCTGCAGAAAAAAACACATTTGAAGGAGGAGTGATGTTCAATATTTACTCTTTTCCTGAATTTTCAGTCTTATTTATACATCCATTTATAAGATACACTTGATTGAACATTAGAACTGAAATTAATAATTTTGTAATCCACTAGTGTGGGTTTTAGTCAAGTACTGTGGCATTCTAATTATTTTATTTCTTAAGTAAAATACAACAATTTCCACATTTCTGAATCCTCTGAGAAAGGAAACAGTCCATTATGTAAAGAACACAGTAACCAGAAGGAAAACTATGGTCTATGCTACAATATCGCAAGATACCTACTGTTGGGTCATGCTGACCATTTACAGAAATAAAATAACTGTTTTCTCCTTCATGTTGTCACTCTATCAAATAACTATTAGTTATTCATCATCACTAAATGGAAAATGATCTAGGAAACTCTGTGGTCACTCTTCAAAACTAACTATTTATGAGAATCAGAATATAAAAGTTTATCATCTGCATGAAGTTTGGGTGTTATTGTTGTGTGTGCATTAGCACAGTACACTCATCATAATCCATTTCCTTTCAAAAATAGTACGTTTGGCTACTGCAAGCTGCTCATATTCATTGGATCTGTGGTATCTTTGTGACCCAGTTATGGTCAGTAGCTGTAAATGGACTGACAAGGAACACTTCTTGCTTAGTTGGATAAACAATTTTATACATATGGATAGTTTACTGAGTCAGGCAAACGGCTTCCTTTTTTTGGGAGGAACCAGAGTTCACTAAGAAAATCCATCTAGACTTGTCAATAACCTGCAAAGTCAACACAGTGACAGAGGGCCAGGAGTTAATCATAAGTTCATAGGAGGTTATTAGGCTAATGGCCTTAGGGCCTTTGCAAACCTAGCCATGTAAAAAAACATGCGCCCTAACTGACCATAGTTAGATGGTCATTGTTAGCAGAGCAATTCTGTGATCAGCACCGATTACCCCTGTCCATGAGGGTCATAGGTGCCACCCTCAGGGTCAATTTATGGTCACCCATCCAATTGTCAAGGTTGCACCTAAGTAGGGTCATTGAGAAGCTCTGCTTCATGTGAAGTGGGAGCTTATTCCAGAGGAGTGGGAATCTCTGAGAGATATATCTGTCTCTCCAACATGCTTTGTTAATGTTATAGGCTAGGTTGAGATCCCTGGAGTGAGTGACTTGTTCCATTTGATTTGAAGAAGTGCAGCATTTCCATTAGGGCAGAGTCAAGCTGCTTTGTAGGCCAGGCGCAGGTTGCCTGTCAGCAGCCTGTATAATACAGAGTACAGTGACAGGGCTTTCTGTTAGTTTACAAAACTTTTTTTTTCTTTTCTTTTCTGGTTTTCTGGAGCAGCAGAGTACCGAGAACTGCATCAACTATCTCTTTGCTAACACACTGTACATACTTTGTAGTGTGTTAATTATATTATTTATTTATTCTGTTTTTAATTCTTTATTAAGTAATGGCTGCTTATCATAAATAATTACAAAGCATATGCAAAAGCCTGACAAAACAAGACAAGATCAAAGCTATAGGTCAAATATTACAGCTGCATGGCACCCTTACATTATTATTTTACATAGTTCTGAAATTAAGCACTTTTTATTTAAATATTCAATATTTATTTACATCTATTCACTGGGGTAGAGCACTAGTCACAAGGAAAGAGTTCAGGTGCCGCCTAATGAATACAGGTAGAATACCAACCAAAAGTATCACACCTGCAAAATATGATTGAAATTAAAGCTAGAACAACAAAAAATCAGACACAGAAATATACAGAATACTCAGCTGATAATAGAATAAAATGACCAGTAAGGAATTTATACAACACTTAATCAGAACATTAAAAAATACTGTTCACCCAGTCCACAGGACATCAAAGATAGATGGAATGATTAATTCTAGCAGCATCTGAATGAAGAAAAAACCCACAAAAGCTGTACTGCCCAAGACACAGTCAATGATGAATACTCCATAAGTCTAAACTTCCACACTTTGTGACTCTGGTGTATCCATATAACTAAACCAGAGGTTCAAGACAACATGTGATAACAAGCAAATAAGCTTAGGGATGTTTCCCCATTAACAGAGTAAGATGAAATAAATAAGGCTGTTTCATCATAAAGCATGTAGGGGGTTTAGTAACAGTGATATTCAGCCATATGCTATCCCATGTCTTTTTGTCATGTCAGCAGGTACAATTATATGTCCCTAAAATTGTTGTCAGGGGTAGGACATAGATTCCCATCTGTTTAGCAGATGTGTGTATCCAAAATATGCTTTCCTATTTTATGAGAAAAATCACTTCTAGGTAGCTTTGAAATGTTACTCTAGAATTTGTAGAAAAAGAAAACTGCCTAGTAGAATTGAACCCCCCACACCATTTCATACTTATGTACCATAATACCACTTGCCCCCTTTCCTTTGTTTTTTCATCTGAAGCACTGCTAGAATTCATCTGCTCTTTTTTTATCCCTGATTTAGTGCAACTCCACCATCTTTTGCCCATTGGTTTTAGACTCACACACATACATAAAAGCTGACTGAAACATTTTAGTCGAACCAGTATGCCTGAAGAAACTAGTACCATACATTGTCCACTTTTCCTTCTGTTCTACCTCTTACTACATAGTTGTGAAGTAACGTAGAATATCTTCCGTGATTCTCTTCATGAATTATTCTGGGAAGTCATTATACTTGGTCACCACCATTTCCCTGAAGCAATGTTTTCTTATGAGAAACAGACTATGAGGCTAAATCTGGACAGTTGAGAGGTATGTAATAAACATACACACACACACACACACACACACACACACACACACACACACACACACACACACACACACACACACACGCACATGCACACACACACATACACACACGCTCGCACACATACACACACCTTCTCGCTGCTCACATTCACTCACTCGCTCTGAATGGATAACGGCCACTCACCTTCTTTCAATGGACGTTATTAGTTTTAATTTGGCCCGTGAGTGCGGAATGTATTTACTTCTTCATTGGCGTGCGTGCATGCATGGTTCTCCTTAAGCCACCGCCGCAGAATGAAGGGTTTTTTTTTTTTTTTTTTTGTAGAAGCCTCCTGACCAACATCTGTAAAAATAGGAGAGGGCAGTCATCCCATGGTTCTGGATGTTTTAGAAATTTTTATCTAACTGTCAGCCCTCTTCCTTTCACTTCGGAAGTTCGAGTAATTTCTGAACAGGATAACTGTGGCTTCTGGAACACGATTGAACTGTGAGAATCAGCTGTCAAGGAACTAATTCTCACAGTTCAATAGTATTTCAGGAGACACACTTGCAAAGCACACACGGGAAGACTGAGGAACAGAATGGACCTTCAAAAGTGGTACAGTTAAGAGGTGAATGGGCATAATGGGAGAGTGTTAGCACTCCCAGCAGATCCATGGCCACTGTTTGAAATGGAAAAATGTGTTGTTTTAACTATACATTTTCTAATTCCAACAAAAGAAGAGTGCATTTTTTTTTTTTATGCAACAGATGTACAACAGCTTTAAAAAGGGGGAGGCGTGCGCTCCTGCGCCAAGGCCTAAATCCGCCACTGATGTAATAATATTCAGTCTGGCCAATGATGTATGCAATTTCTGCAGTAGGATTCGAGCAACAAAACTATGCATTTATGACTGTATGTCATCAAATAGCTCAAAGCAATAACCCACAACTATAACAGTTCAGATTTCCAGCTGTCATAGTTTGCAATAAATGTCAAACACACTGTTGTACGTTAAAATAAAATATACTTTAATACAGTAAAGTTTTTGGGTTAACACCCTTCATCAGTACATAGCTTCAAATGAATTGAAAAGTCTATAAATAGGGTAACAATCAAGTCACATGATCAGCCAGCCGAATAAAATTTTCCATCAATTAAATATTTAAAGAAAAATCTCTAAAATTAATTATTTTTAGAAAACATATCTCTTTATGATATACATATAAATTAGTTCTAAAAAAGTGTATACCAGTAAATATATTTATTTATATAATGATGTAAAATGAAAAAAGGTAAAATAAGATGTGATAAAATAAAATATTGAGCTCTCTAAATGCACTCTCTCTGTTTTTTAACCAACACGGGCTTCAAGTTAGCAGCTACATTCAACCCTGGTTGTACCTCTGCATTTAGTCTAATGATCCACTCTAGTTCCTTGAGCTCTAACACATTATTGACATCTCCTCCCCTCATACCTAACTTGACATCACTTATTACTCTAAACTTAAAACTATGACCCTCATTCTCCATAATATATTTGCTTAACGCATTAGTTGATGACTGCCTTCTAATCTCAGATTTATGTTCTATAATGTGTTGTTTTAATTTTCTAGTTGTTTTCCCTACATAGAAAGCTATGCATTTGACACAGGTTGCCAGATACACTATACATGATGTATTACAATTCGCTGAACATTTAAATTCAAACTTTTGCTTAGTTATAGGATGCTCAAAGACATTTGTTAAGTCAAGTATATCAGCACAGCAGGTGCAGTTAAAGCACTTCTGCGTGAGTGTTTTACTTAGTTGTTTTACTTTATTTTCCTTAAAATCTTTATAACATAATTTTTGTTTTAAATTTTCTGAATTTCTAAAAGAAAAACTTGGTTTTATATCTAATATACTTCTAATCGCAGGCATAGCTAGCAATATTAGCCAGTTCCTTTGTATAATATTACAAATGTCTTTGGTATAGGCATTAAAGGTGGTCACATACCTAATGACATCCTTTTTCCTTTCAAATAAATTTTTTGTTGGTTCTTATGGCAACCAAAACAAGGACGATATTCAGAATGTCTCTTAGCCTTTATTTCTTCATATATCATATGTATGTATTGGGAAGGATAGTCTAATCTATTAAATTCCTGTACCATCTCATTTGCCTGAGTTATAAAGTTCACATCATCTGTATATAACTTACTAACTCTGATTAGTTGTGATTTCAATACACCTTTAAAGGTATGTTGAGCGTGCATGCTATCCTTCCTAATGTATCTGTTGGCGCTCACATCTTTCTTATAAACTGTTGTCTGTATGCTATTGTCTTTGTTATATAATTTAATATCTAGAAAATTTATGTCTTCTATAGAGCAGCTCATTTTGAACTTTAAGAAATTAGTTGTTTGATTTAAGTAATCAATATAATTATTTAGTTCCTCTTTTGTGCCACTCCAAATAAAAAAAACAATCAACAAACCTTTTATAAAATTTTACCTTACTATTAAGTATATTATAATCACTCAACAAAAACTGCTTCTCCCAGCAGTACAAAACCAAATTTGCATAAGTATTCGCTACTGGGGTGCCCATTGCCCAGTAAGTTGAAGGTAAATTTTTTCATCAAACAAAAATACATTTTTTGTCAGAACAACATCCAATAACATACATATATTCTCTACTTCCCTGGCTTGCATATGTACTTCTGAAGTTAAAAAGCTTCTAATAACATCTAAGCCATAATCATTTGGGATGACTGTAAATAATGAAACTATATCCAACATTACAAAGATGAATATTTCTTCAGTGTTATGTTCATACCAATTATATAACTCATTCAGAAAATGCTCAGTGTCTTTGAGAATACTTGGACATCTGCATAGATATTTACTTAATTGTGTTTGCAGATACTTAGAAATTGGCTCTGTGACCCAACCATTGCCTGATAGTATTGGACTTAGCGGTGGGTCCATAAGGTCTTTATGGATTTTAGGAATACCATAAATTTGGGGAATAATAGGACATGGTGTTGAAAAGCAATTAAAAAGATCTATAGTTATGTCACCAGCTAATTGTAAATCATAGATTATTAAATTAACCTGCATAATGCAGTTTTTAACATCATTGGCAGTGACTTCTTTAAATGTTACTTGATCTGACAAAAAAATCTTAAACCTTTCAAAGTATTTAACCCTGTCCATTATGACCACGGCTCCTCCTTTATCTGCCTGCTTTATCACAATTTTATCATTCTGTTCTAGTTGTGTCAAAGCTTTAAATTTCGAATATGTTAAATTATAACGTTTTTTCATTTCCTTGCTTTGATATAAACATCTTAATTCCCTTTCAACGACATTCATAAATACAAGCACAATTGAGTAAGGTTGAGGTATAAAAGTACTCAGTTTTTTACATGCTGGAAGCACATTTGGACTTTGTTTAAATATTAATTTTAAAGTCAAGCTTCTCGTAAACATTCTGACATCTATAATTGCTTGTACGATGGTATCTTGAGCGTAAGGTATGAACTTCATACCTTTAGCAAGCAATTCTAGTTGATCGTTACTTAAATTATAATCAGAAATATTCACAGTACCTTTAAATACTTTTCTAAAGCCATTTAAAGACGTGCTGTCTTGTTGTACTTGGTGGGACTGTTGTTCTTTCTTTTTACGGATGGCGTTGCCTGTTGGGGCATTCTCGATCGCGAGTTGTTCCTCTGTTGAGGGTGGCCCCTTTGTGTTGCAGATTGAATAACAACCTTCTCCAGCTGCTTCAGTCAAAAAGGTAAAAAAGAAGATATTTCTATCTGTTTGTTCTTGTCCCCTATATTGCGCGTTGGAAGTCCCTCATCTCGTCTGAGCGTGGTTACTGCTGCATAAGAATTTCCATTTGTATTCCGTTGTTGGGATTCATTGGCTTCCGCTCTTGCTTTAGGGGTGATAAGCTGATTTGTTGATTCTTTTGAAGCAATTTGCATACAGTCCTCCTAATTCGTCGATGTTGATTCTTGAATCTGTTCAAAATTATCCAGCTGATCTAAACCTCTAGATGCTGTATTAATTTCATTACTAATATTCTTATGTGTAGTCAAAATCTGACCAGATTTAAGCTCATTCCTCGGCCAGGAAAAGATGTGTCCATTACTATAATCTCTTAGATCGCGTTGTATTTTACTTTTCAAGCTTGGTGTCCAGGGGTTCATATTCGGTCTAAAAATGCTTGGTATTGTGCAGTATAATTCGTGAAACAGTACAACTCTAGAATATCATTTTCAAGATGTTCTATCTCTTCAATTAACTTTTTCTCTATAGGCTCAAAATAAGTGTTCATTAGTCTCATATAGCTAGCACTCAATTCAAGATTTAATTGCTGTCATTGACCGAGTAGGTCTATATATGTGTTGTCATATGAAGGCATTTGCAATATGCGCAAACCCCGTGGGACAATACCAAGCTCCAAATAGGCTGAAAAACTCAGTCTCTGCTACTGGAGTTGCTTAAATGTTTGTGCTTTCTTCTCCAAAGCTGTTAGTAGGTTGTTAAAATTTCCATCTTCATGGTCAGATGTTTCCACCTGAGGGGTTTTGGCGCACGCTGACTGCAACAATGGATTATCCATTTTTTTTAAGAAGTCCCTTTACCAATATACTCATCTTCTTCAGTGTTGAAGGTGGGAGGGAAAACCTCCACAATGAAAAGTAGCTGGCTGTAAAAACCCTTGCATCTAACGATCAACAGTAACACCAATAAACGATTATCAAACCCAAAGAAAAGTTCTGGTGTGAGTTCCAAGTGATCCAAATGTCAAACACACTGTTGTATGTTAAAATAAAAGATACTTTAATACAGTAAAGCTTTCGGGTTAACACCCTTCATCAGTACATAGCTTCAAATGAATTGAAAAGTCTATAAATAGGGTAACAATCAAGTCACATGATCAGCCAGCCTAATAACATTTTTCATCAATTAAATATTTAAAGAAAAATCTCTAAAATGAATTATTTTTAGAAAACATATCTCTTTACGATATACATATAAATTAGTTTTAAAAAAGTGTATACCAGTAAATATATTTATTTATATAATGATGTAAAATGAAAAAAGGTAAAATAAGATGTGATAAAATAAAATATTGAGCTCTCTAAATGCACTCTCTCTGTTTTTTAACCAACACGAGCTTCAAGCTAGCAGCTACATTCAACCCTGGTTGTACCTTTGCATTTAGTCTAATGATCTACTCTAGTTCCTTGAGCTCTAACACATTATTGACATCTCCTCCCCTCACATCACTTATTACTCTAAACTTAAAACTATGACCCTCATTCTCCATAATATATTTGCTTAACGCATTAGTTGATGACTGCCTTCTAATCTCAGATTTATGTTCTATAATGCGTTGTTTTAATTTTCTAGTTGTTTTCCCTACGTAGAAAGCTATGCATTTGACACAGGTTGCCAGATACACTATACATAATGTATTACAATTCGCTGAACATTTAAATTCAAACTTTTGCTTAGTTATAGGATGCTCAAAGACATTTGTTAAGTCAAGTATATCAGCACAGGAGGTGCAGTTAAAGCACTTCTGCGTGAGTGTTTTACTTAGTTGTTTTACTTTATTTTCCATAAAATCTTTATAACATATTTTTTGTTTTAACTTTTCTGAATTTCTAAAAGAAAAACTTGGTTTTATATCTAATGTACTTCTAATCTCAGCCTGAGATTAGAAGTATATTAGATATAAAACCAAGTTTTTCTTTTAGAAATTCAGAAAAGTTAAAACAAAAAATATGTTATAAAGATTTTATGGAAAATAAAGTAAAACAACTAAGTAAAGCACTCATGCAGAAGTGCTTTAACTGCACCAGCTGTGCTGATATACTTCACTTGACAAATGTCTTTGAGCATCCTATAGCTAAGCAAAAGTTTGAATTTAAATGTTCAGCGAATTGTAATACATCATGTATAGTGTCTCTGGCAACCTGTGTCAAATGCATAGCTTTCTATGTAGGGAAAACAACTAGAAAATTAAAACAACACATTATAGAACATAAATCTGAGATTAGAAGGCAGTCATCAACTAATTCGTTAAGCAAACATATTATGGAGAATGAGGGTCATAGTTTTAAGTTTAGAGTAATAAGTGATGTCAAGTTAGGTATGAGGGGAGGAGATGTCAATAATGTGTTAGAGCTCAAGGAACTAGAGTGGATCATTAGACTAAATGCAGAGGTACAACCAGGGTTGAATGTAGCTGCTAGCTTGAAGCCCGTGTTGGTTAAAAAACAGAAAGAGTGCATTTAGAGAACTCAATATTTTATTTTATCACATCTTATTTTACCTTTTTTCATTTTACATCATTATATAAATAAATATATTTACTGGTATACACTTTTTTAGAACTAATTTACATGTATATTTAAAGAGATATGTTTTCTAAAAATAATTTATTTTAGAGATTTTTCTTTAAATATTTAATTGATGGAAAATTTTATTCGGCTGGCTGATCATGTGACTTGATTGTTACCCTATTTATAGACTTTTCAATTCATTTGAAGCTATGTACTGATGAAGGGTATTAACCCAAAAGTTTTACTGTATTAAAGTATATTTTATTTTAACATACAACAGTGTGTTTGACATTTGGATCACTTGGAACTCACACCAGAACTTTTCTTTGGGTTTGATAATCATTTATTGGTGTTACTGTTGATCGCTAGACGCAAGGGTTTTTACAGCCAGCTACTTTTCATTGTGGAGGTTTTCCTTCCCACCTTCAACACTGAAGAAGATGAGTATATCGGTAAAGGGACTTCTTAAAAAAATGGATAATCCATTGTTGCAGTCAGCGTGCACCAAAACCCCTCAGGTTGAAACATCTGACCATGAAGATGGAAATTTTAACAACCTACTAACAGCTTTGGAGAAGAAAGCACAAACATTTAAGCAACTCCAGTGGCAGAGACTGAGTTTTTCAGCCTATTTGGAGCTTGGTATTGTCCCACGGCTTTTGCGCATATTGAAAATGCCTTCATATGGCAACACATATATAGACCTACTCGGTCAATGACAGCAATTAAATCTTGAATTGAGTGCTAGCTATATGAGACTAATGAACACTTATTTTGAAACTATAGAGAAAAAGTTAATTGAAGAGATAGAACATCTTGAAAATGATATTCTAGTGTTGTTTTGTTTCACAAATTATACTGCACAATACCAAGCATTTTTAGACTGAATACGAACCCTGGACACCAAGCTTGAATTAAAGAAAAAAATTAAAATACAACGCGATCTAAGAAATTATAGTAATGGACACTGTTAAAGAAAATCAAGAGATCAATACACAGGAGGTTCAGGTTCAAAAGTTTACTAGTGTACACCAGGAGGCAAAAGCGTGCAAGTACAGAATTTTGTCTGACATGAAACAGGAAGTACACAATTTTTATAGTTACTTACATTCAAGTTGTGCCCACCTTACTGACGTGGTCAGTCACAGGGCATCTACATCACTTTAGCTTACAGTATTCTATTCATAAAATAATGCTGATGCTGTATATTTAAAAAAAAAGTTTTCCTCTGGTAACAATACGGCCTTGCTTACCACCTGGTCAGACATAATGTCTTTCTGAAAAGTTACTTCTTCAAGGTTCCAGGCTAGTTCGAATACAATAGCAGATTCAGTCTTCTAATACACTTCTTTGTTCCCCTGTAACACTTTCCCAACAGCTGCATGTTATCTAGTAGCACATACACAAGGCCAATCATCCCAGCAGGAAAGAGCAGAAGATTTTCATTATTTCACATATTTAATTTCCTGACCCAGCAGATAATCACTTGTGAAAAGCATAAACATTAGAACTTGCTGAGCTAGCAGCTGCCAGCGTCAGAGGCCAACTTGCAACAAGGCACACTGCAGTTTCAAAAACTTCTTGCAATTACATATGAATTCATCCTTTTTGTTATATCATTAATAGAATAAAATGCATTACATACTACTTTGCTTTTAAACTAGCACTTCACATATATTCAAATACATATTTCTCTAACATTTTCCCTCCTATTAATACTTTTTATTCTATTTTGAAGTATGCATAATGTCATTTCATCTCCTAACCTCTTCCACTAAGGATTTTCAGCTAGGTGAGTCATTTGATCTATACTTCAGAAAAAGTTTCGTCTGAGATTAATTTTTCAATCTCAATATCTTGGTACAAAGTTTCAGTAACAGATACATCAATAAAATCTTTGATTAATCTTTCTATGCAGGGAATTCCACAACAAACACATGCTCCTAATAGGAGTAAACCCACACAAATGGCAATCAGAATATTCATTAGGATGGAACCCCACCCCCCAAATACATTCTGGAAGAAGTCCGTCAGTGGATTTGGGCCTGGTTCAGTCATGGCTGATACCTGCTGAATTACCTCTAGGTGGTTATTAATTTCGTGCCTGTTGTCCGGAATGAACGCACAGCACTCTTCTTTGATAAGCACGCACATACCACCCCTCACCGCCAGGGTGAAGTCAAGAGCCATTAGATTTTGTAGCACAACAGTTCTCATTGCATTCAGTTCATCAGTCACCAGTTCTAGGGCAGAGAAAGTTGCATTACTCATTACTTCGAGAAGTTTCGACAGCTTCCTCAACTCCCAGATTGATTTGACTGCTCCATATACAGGGAGTATTCCTGCCCAAGATATAACACTGTCACTCAAGTCCATATGAGTCAATTTGCTTTTGTCCTTTATGGTATTATGGTCTTTCCAGCCAGCTTCGATCCGTCCTACTGGATTTACAGGTTTCTTGACTGGACCTTCAGGTTTTCAGGCTGCTTCTCTCACGTTTCGTATCTTACCCAAAGGTAATTCTGCAGTATGTATTATGGCCGGAACCAGATAACCCAAAAAACAACTGCCGGACCAATTCTCAGGTAGGCATTTGTATGCTTTTTTCCCACAAATAAAATAACAATTTTCTACTTTAGTACTAATACGTGCCAGCCCTGCATGAAACATTTTCTTATCTATGATAGATAACTGTTTAGTTAAAACAGGATTTTGTCGTATTTCATCCAATGTTGTTTTCATTGAACTCAGATATAAATCATAGTTGGTATTACAGACAGTATCCCCACTCCTAACTTTAATGTAACATTTATAAGTAATGGTTATATTACAATTGCTCCACCCTACCTGGAGAGTGTCATTTTTATAAAAACATACAATTCCCTTTTGTGTGACAGGTAAAAATAAAGCTATTTTGTCCTGTGATCTCACAGTCCCTGTGTCAAAAAGCAAATTTTCCCAAGTCTCATTTATCCCCAGAGGGACAGCGGACATTAACAGTCCTCCATATGCTGTTGGTATAGCTGTACAAACCCAGCAGTTTGAAATGTTCATAGTCTCTGCATATACACGCTTCATGGCTATGTATGTGTCAAAATTTGGATGCCAGTCTATATATTTTTCGTCATGTCTTCCCACTTTTACTTGTGTGGTTGAGTGTAGGAAAAACCACAACAATAGGAAAATTGTCACAATTATAGTTAATAAATGCATACTCAACAAAATAATTATGCAACATCTCTGGGGTTGATCTGCATTTCTATTCACTTTATTCTTGGCCATTTTGCCCTTGTTGTATATCAGTCACAAAGTTTTTATTTTATTTATTTATTTATTTAACAAATGTTAAATAAATAAATAAATAAAAAAAAAACTGTTTCCACCGGTCTGGTCTGTTCTTTATCAGAAAAAAGAGTTAAACTGCAAAACAGATTTATTTGTTAACAGTTTCCTCATATAACTAGCTAATGAACTGTCAGCCTCTTGCTCTGCAGGCATGAGAGCTTTCCACTGAGGCACATAATATGCTCTCCCAAAAACCATTTCGAAGGGAGTCAAACCCTTCACATTTGGAACCGTTCTCATACTCAGCAGCGCTAAAGGCAAACAGTATATCCAACTCTTCTGGGTCTCACTAACTAATTTCCTAAGCTTTTTTTAAGGATCCCATTGTACCTTTCCACCAGTCTTGCAGACTGTGGGTGGTAGGCACAATGATTTTTCAAGGAGATTCCGAAAAATCTTCTAAGTTGCTGGATTGTCTGGTTAACAAAATGTGTGCCATTGTCACTATAAATCCTTTCCGGTATGCCAAATCTAGGGATTACTTCTTTTATCAGGGCTTTCGCTACTGTTGCTGCATCTAGATTTTTGGTTGGAAAAGCTTCTACCCATTTAAAAAACATATCTACAATGACTAGGCAATATTTTTTCCCTTCACATTTGTTCAACTCTATGAAATCCATACAAATAGTATGGAACGGATATGGTGGTATAGGAAAACTTCCTTGTTTAGGTTTAAATGCCCCTTGTGCATGGTGCTTGTTACAAGTATGACAAGCTGCACAAACTTTTTTTGTATAATTTGTGAATCCGTATGTTTGGAATATTCGGTTTACTAACTGTACCATCCCCCCTGTTGAGACATGGCACTGCCCATGGCTCAACAAAGCTGCATATCTAAATAAATTAGACAGCAATATCGTTTTTTTCTCTTTGGAAATGTACAGTCCATTTTCGAGAATTGCGCCTTGTTTTTCCCATTTTTGTTCTTCTGCTTTTGTAGTAAGCATCTGCATTGTTTTTAACATGTCTAAATCTAAAATCTCAGAGGGTTGTAATTCCTCATTCAAAAGTAAAGTTTCTGAGTCTGAGGCCACTTGCTTTGCAGCTGCATCAGCTCTCGCATTGCCTTTCGAAATCCTATCCTGTTGTTTTGTATGAGCTACACATTTGCAAATAGCTACTTTAGTAAGCAACTGAATATATTCTAATAATTCCAAAATAAATTGCGCATGATTAATTGGTTTTCCACTAGATGTTATCATTCCCCTATTTTTCCATTGTTGCGCAAATACATGTACTGTAGAGAAAGCATACTGGCTGTCAGTATACATGTTTACACATTTGTCTTTTGCTAAAGTACATGCTCGTGTTAAAGCTATCAATTCTGCAGCTTGTGCAGACAAGTTATGTGGTAAGGGTTGGGCTTCTAAAATTTCAGTGTCTATGACTACTGCATACCCCACTAGATTCTTCCCTGTATGGCCCCTTCTGCATGAGCCGTCCACATAATATGTCACCTCAGCATTATCCAAGGGCATATCTGTGAGATCTTGTCTAGGCAAGGTTAACTGTTCAGTTTCCTGCAGGCAGCTGTGTGGTGTGCCATCTGCAGGAGTTGGGAGTAATGTTGATGGATTTAATGTCGTACATCATTCAATTGTCATATGAGGTTGGCTCAGCAGTATAGTCATACATGTAAGATGTCTAGCAGGAGAAAGATATGCTACGTTTTCTTGCAGTAAAATTATCGTGACTGCATGAGGCACTCTCAATGTGAGAGGGTGGAATAATACCACTGAGGCCGAGGCCTGTACTGCCATTGCAGCTGCGACCACTGCTTGTACACAGTGAGGCAAAGATTGCGCCACTGGGTCTAACTGTGATGAATAATAGGCTATGGGGCGTTGCTTATCCCCATGTTGTTGCGTCAGCACTGACGTCATATATCCTTGCTTGCAATCTCTGGTCTGAAAGAACCGTTTATGATAATTTGGGAGTCCTAAAACTAATGAAGAAGCTATCAACTGCTTCAAACTGCAGAAAGCCATTTCTGCTTCGGGTGTCCATTTCAATAAATCTTGTGCTGCCATTGGTGTTTTATATATCAAGTCAGTCAGTGGAGCAGACTCCAAAGCATAGTTTGGTATCCAACTCCGACAAAAATTAGTTGTCCCCAAGAAGGACATCATTTCCTTCTTGGTTGCTGGTTTGGGTGCTTGTAAAATTGCTGTCATTCTATCCTCGTCTAATATCCTACCTTCATTGGATATCACATATCCTAGGTATCTAACTTGCTTTTTCCAGAGTTGTAACTTACTTTTGTTTACTTTGTGTCCTTGTGTTGCTAAGAATTTCAATAGCGCTACAGTATCTTCCCTACATTGCTGCTGGGTGGAGGCTACTAGCAAAATGTCATCTACGTAAAATAGAATTTGACTACCTCCTGGTGGGGTAAACCCTGCCAGGTTGCTAGCCATTTCTTGTGCAAATATTGTTGGGCTCTCACAATATCCCTGTGGTAGTCGAGTATAGGTATACCTTTTACCCTGAAATGTAAATGCAAACCAGTACTGACTATCGGGATGTATAGGTATTGAAAAGAAAGCATTACTGATATCTACCACAGAGAAATATTTCTGTTGGGGCTTTAAGTCATTTAGCAAAGTATGTGGGTCTGGCACCATGGGTGCTCTGGATATCACTGCATTGTTTACAGCTTGTAAATCTTGAACCATCCGCCATTCCCCATTTGCTTTTTTAACAGGAAATAGGGATGTATTACATGGTGATTCTACCAGTACTCCTTCCCTGAGTAATGCTGCTATTACAGGCTTGATTCCTATTTCTGCATCTTTCCTCAAAGGGTATTGTCTTTTCTGTGGCCTAAATGCTGACTTCGGTGTAATTGTACCCGGTCTTGCTGTTCGAATAAGTCCTACGTCTGACTTGCCTGTTGACCAAAGAGTCGTTGGTATCTCACATAAGGCTTTCTCTTCTTCTTCTAATAAAAATGCTAATCAGCTGTCCTCGCTAGATTGCAAGTGTACAGCCGGGTGCGTCTGCGTCAACCAATTCAACTTTTGTTTCTGTATCTCCTGTTCTGACAATTCTAAATCAGTCTGTTTCTCCCATCTCGTTACCTTCTCACCTAAGTCTGCCCATTTTACGTTTTTGTTCTTGGTCAAGCTGACATGTGGCAATCGAGTTGATCTATATAATGCAAGGAATTCTTAAGGTAATGAACAGCTAACCACACTGTTCCCCTCAGTATCCCAATACAAAGTACGTAATACTAATCTAGTTGCATGATTTTTTAACAATTCTTGCTCATATTCTCTATCAGGTCTTGGCGTATTACAGTAGTATAGAGTACAGTGTAACAAATGCTGTTGATCAGTGTCAAGGGAGGGGGCTTTACTGATGGCTACGTTCATCAGTTCCTCGGTTACTGCCCCTGGACCAGTCGTAACTAGGTCCTGGCTGTACCAATCAAAAGTTTCACCCTCCGATCGCACCACAAAAGTGTCCATTTGACTCTGTGCCTCCATACCCTGCACAGTTGGAACTACTGTTATGCCAAATATCTGCATAAGGTCCCTACCCAATAGGTTCACTGGACACTTTGCAGAAACAACAATCTTACTTCTTTGAGTCATACCTGAAACAGGGTCAGTTATTGTTATATCGTGGGAGAGTTGTTCCCGGTATAGCTGTCCATTCGCAGCTTTCACTAATATATAATCAGGTGATTCAGAATGTTCTGGTAACTTGGAGGGGTGTATCAGGGTCCGTGATGCTCCTGAGTCACACAGGAATTTGACTTCCCTTCCCTCCACCAGAAGTGTAACTTCCGGTTTTGTGTCTGCTAAGTAGAGCTCTAGGCTCAATAATGCTAAATCCAAAATTTCACTTCCTTCATCCTCCATATCTTCTTGCACTTCCTCTATTCCTTCTATCACATTTACATTTGTCCTCTGTTTATTAACTTCTCCTGATGATTTCTGACTTCTGCATGATGTATCTTCACTATCATATAGTCAGTCCTCATCTCCCTTGTCTTCTGTGATTACCTTCTTATTCTGTTTACAATCCCTCGCTAGATGTCCCTTCTTCCCGCACTTAAAGCATTCACCTCTCTTCTTCCTTTCTTCAAAATCTTCTGTCCGCTTGTCAGACTGTTTATTTCCCTGGGCATTTTTCTTTCCCTTTTTGCCTGACTGTAACACAAATACTTCAGCTCCATCTTCAGCAGTGAAGACTTGCGCCTTCTTTTTCTTCTTGCTATTAAAATGTCTTTCAGCATGCCTAGCATATTCAAGTAAGGCTTGTAGCCTACTTGTTCGATGATCTATCATATGCTTCGTAATGAAGCTACTGATAGGTGCAATGCAACCTTTTAAAAATGCATTTTTTAATTGTTGTTCATACGGGGAATCATTCACTTGATTTTCATGAACTGTCATACCGCTATGGTTATTAAAACATTCCAGTAATCTAGCTTAGTACCCATCTACCGTCTCATTTTCCTGTTGTATGCATTGGTTAATGCAAGTCCAGTCTGCTCTAGGTTTCCATTTCTCAGAGATTCGGTCCGTAAGACCTTTCACTCTATTGTCTCGTTCTGCGTCACTATGTTGGAGTGGTTTAAACTCTGCATTACGAGGATTCCAGGTGCCACAAATCATGTGCCAATCTGGACCTATAATTTGTCTGACTACTTTTTCTACTTCTTCCCCATTCAAGTGGTAACTCAACCTCATGCCTTGCAAATCTTCTAAAAATTTCGTAAAATTAACTTTCGGATGGGGAATTCCCTCAGTAGCTTTCCAGATATCCTCCGGTGTCCATGGTCTGTATACTAAGAGAGTTGGGTCCTGCCCTGCCTGTCCTGCCTGAGGATTTGGGACCTCTATAAGCGGACACATTTCTTCCTCATTCTCATCCTGTAGGTTTCTCTCTATTTGATACGATTCTGCATCCCCATGTATTTTACGTGTTCGGGACCTAGTTTCAATAGTATCTCTAACAAATGGTTGTGGTCTCACTGAGACCTCAGGATAACGTGGAGGCGGACCAGCCTGTCCACCTGCTTCATATACTGAAAAAGACAACGGAGGGGGCAGGGAGGAGGAGCCATTGCTATTACTATGTTATTATCTTCTTTATCTAAAAATAATGCTTTTGAATTTTTAGTCTTCTGTTCCCTATGGTTTGCTTCCTCAATCCACCTGTGTGTCTGAGGAATGCCTAATTGGCATTGCTTTTTTGCCTGACCTTCCGCATTGGATTTAAGTTGCTTAAGGAGTTTAACCAGTGAAGTTTTGTCTAATTTACTATCAAAGTCATATTTGTTAACCCACTTCGTATAATACCTAACATTATCAGAACGTTGTGATTGCATATATTTTGCGTCTTCTGTTAGGGGCGGATCTTGCGATGCTTTAGTGCACTGATTTCCCATGTTAAAAGAAAATGTTACGTAACCCTTCTTATCACATGGTACCAAAATTTCAGTTCCTTTCACAGTTTATCTAGAATAACTGCCTACCTTATTCTGTTACCCTGATCTACGACCAAATACACAGTAATTCCTCTTGTCCCTGATCTGCATAACAAATCTTGACAACAATATTTACTGTAACCTAGTCCCTGATCTAAAACAGAAAAAAGGCAAAAATCTTCCTACCTGAGCCTCTGGTATTGAGCCGTCCAAGATCCACTCTTCGGCCACAGATCAGAAAGTGGCCAGCCTCTTTAAACGACAATCTTTTCTTGGCCGAGGAATGAGCTTAAATCTGGTCAGATTTTGACTACACATAAGAATATTAGTAATGAAAGTAATACGGCATCTAGAGGTTTAGATCAGCTGGATAATTTTGAAAAGATTCAAGAATCAACATCGATGAATCAGGAGGATTGTATGCAAATTGCATCAAAATAATCAACAAATCAGCTTATCGCCCCTAAAGCGAGAGCAGAAGCCAGTGAATCCCAACAACGGAATACAAATGGAAATTCTTATGCAGCAGTAACCACGCTCAGACGAGATGAGGGACTTCCAAAGCACAATATAGGGGACAAGAACAAACAGACAGAAATATCTTCTTTTTTACCTTTTCGACTGAAGCAGCCTGAGAAGGTTGTTATTCAATCTGCAACACAAAGGGGCCACTCTCAACAGAGGAACAACTCACGACCGAGAACGCCCCAACAGGCAACGCCATCCGTAAAAAGAAAGAACAACAGTCCCACCAAGTACAACAAGACAGCACATCTTTCAATGGCTTTAAAAAAGTATTTAAAGGTACTGTGAATATTTCTGATTATAATTTAAGTAACGATCAACTAGAATTGCTTGCTAAAGGTATGAAGTTCATACCTTACGCTCAAGATACCATCGTACAAGCAATTATAGATGTCAGAATGTTTACAAGAAGCTTGACTTTAAAATTAATATTTAAACAAAGTCCAAATGTGCTTCCAGCATGTAAAAAACTGAGTACTTTTATACCTCAACCTTACCCAGTTGTGCTTGCATTTATGAATGTCATTGAAAGGGAATTAAGATGTTTATATCAAAGCAAGGAAATGAAAAAAAATTATAATTTAACATATTCGG
The DNA here is from genome assembly GCF_019279795.1 of Protopterus annectens. Taxonomy (NCBI): domain Eukaryota; kingdom Metazoa; phylum Chordata; order Ceratodontiformes; family Protopteridae; genus Protopterus; species Protopterus annectens. The sequence goes on along the minus strand of NC_056736.1, from coordinate 609,821,357 downwards.
AATTTAAAGCTTTGAGACAACTAGAACAGAATGATAAAATTGTGATAAAGCAGGCAGACAAAGGGGGAGCCATGGTCATAATGGACAGGGTTAAATACTTTGAAAAGTTTAAGATTTTTTTGTCAGATCAAGTAACATTTAAAGAAGTCACTGCCAATGATGTTAAAAACTGCATTATGCAGGTTAATTTAAAAATCTATGATTTACAATTAGCTGGTGACATAACTATAGATCTTTTTAATTACTTTTCAACACCGTGTCCTAGGATACCGCAAATTTATGGTATTCCTAAAATCCATAAAGACCTTATGGACCCACCGCTAAGACCAATACTATCAGGCAATGGTTGGGTCACGGAGCCAATTTCTAAGTATCTGCAAACACAATTAAGTAAATATCTATGCAGATGTCCAAGTATTCTCAAAGACACTGAGCATTTTCTGAATGAGTTATATAATTGGTATGAACATAACATTGAAGAAATATTCATCTTTGTAATGTTGGATATAGTTTCATTATTTACAGTCATCCCAAATGATTATGGCTTAGATGTTATTAGAGGCTTTTTAACTTCAGAAGTACATATGCAAGCCAGGGAAGTAGAGGATATCTGTATGTTATTGGATGTTGTACTGACAAAAAATGTATTTTTGTTTGATGAAAAATTTTACCTTCAACTTACTGGGGTAGCAATGGGCACCCCAGTAGCGAATACTTATGCAAATTTGGTTTTGTACTGCTGGGAGAAGCAGTTTTTGTTGAGTGATTATAACATACTTAATAGTAAGGTAAAATTATATAAAAGATTTGTTGATGATTGTTTTTTTATTTGGAGTGGCACAAAAGAGGAACTAAATAATTATATTGATTACTTAAATCAAACAACTAATTTCTTAAAGTTCAAAATGAGCTGCTCTATAGAAGACATACATTTTCTAGATATTAAATTATATAAAAAAGACAATAGCATACAGACAACGGTTTATAAGAAAGATGTGAGCACCAACAGATACATTAGGAAGGATAGCATGCACGCTCAACATACTTTTAAAGGTGTATTGAAATCACAACTAATCAGAGTTAGTAAGTTATATACAGATGATGTGAACTTTATAACTCAGGCAAATGAGATGGTACAGGAATTTAATAGATTAGACTATCCTTCCCAATACATACATATGATATATGAAGAAATAAAGGCTAAGAGACATTCTGAATGTCGTCCTTGTTTTGGTTGCCATAAGAACCAACAAAAAAATTTATTTGAAAGGAAAAAGGATGTCATTAGGTATGTGACCACCTTTAATGCCTATACCAAAGATGTTTGTAATATTATACAAAGGAACTAGCTAATATTGCTAGCTATGCCTGAGATTAGAAGTATATTAGATATAAAACCAAGTTTTTCTTTTAGAAATTCAGAAAATTTAAAACAAAAATTATGTTATAAAGATTTTAAGGGAAATAAAGTAAAACAACTAAGTATAACACTCACGCAGAAGTGCTTTAACTGCACCTGCTGTGCTGATATACTTGACTTAACAAATGTCTTTGAGCATCCTATAACTAAGCAAAAGTTTGAATTTAAATGTTCAGCGAATTGTAACCTGTGTCAAATGCATAGCTTTCTACGTAGGGAAAACAACTAGAAAATTAAAACAACGCATTATAGAACATAAATCTGAGATTAGAAGGCAGTCATCAACTAATGCGTTAAGCGAACATATTATGGAAAATGAGGGTCATAGTTTTAAGTTTAGAGTAATAATTGATATCAAGTTAGGTATGAGGGGAGGAGATGTCAATAATGTGTTAGAGCTCAAGGAACTAGAGTGGATCATTAGACTAAATGCAGAGGTACAACCAGGGTTGAATGTAGCTGCTAGCTTGAAGCTCGTGTTGGTTAAAAAACAGAAAGAGTGCATTTAGAGAGCTCAATATTTTATTTTATCACATCTTATTTTACCTTTTTTCATTTTACATCATTATATAAATAAATATATTTACTGGTATACACGTTTTTTGAACTAATTTATATGTATATCATAAAGAGATATGTTTTCTAAAAATAATTCATTTTAGAGATTTTTCTTTAAATATTTAATTGATGGAAAATTTTATTAGGCTGGCTGATCATGTGACTTGATTGTTATCCTATTTATAGACTTTTCAATTCATTTGAAGCTATGTACTGATGAAGGGTGTTAACCCAAAAGCTTTACTGTATTAAAGTATATTTTATTTTAACGTACAACAGTGTGTTTAACATTTGGATCACTTGGAACTCACACCAGAACTTTTCTTTGGGTTTGATAATAGCTTGTAATAAAACATTTGTCTGCACTTGAAACACATAAATAGCCATTAAATGAATTACTGTTCAACTGTGTGATTTAAGCATATACATGTAATTTAGGTAGGTGTGTAATCAATGAAAGGAAGTAATGGATTACAACAGCATGCAGTGTAATTTAAACTGTAGAGGTAACTTATGTATGTAAGATGTTTTTAGAAGCTTTGTGGATAGCAGAGGTCTGTGTAGTCATCCTCAGCCTAAGTGCTATAGTCTTCAGCATATCACAGCCATGCTAGATGTGTAGAATCTGTGATGTATAACTTACCAACCAAGTACAGCTCTCCCATATGTGTTATTCATTTAGGGTTGCCAACCATTTCAAATTCTTCAGGACTGTCCAGAATTAAGGGACACTGACTGGAAAATGGAGACTGCCTTATATTATCCAGAAGAAATAAAATCTTCACTTGCCGAAGGACTGACTGCCAACAGTACTGTTTTTTCAGGGTTTTTGTCAAAGGAAAAACAACTTTAAAATGATCAGCACACGGAAGGGTTCAGGTTAAGGCATTTTAATCTTGCAGCAAGGAGACAAAAACGTGCTAATACAGAGTTTGTCTAACTAGAATCAGGAAGTGAAGCTATTCTTATACATTTCTTACAAGGCATTGCCTACTAAGCTGACGTAATAAATCACAAGTTCTTTCAATATTATTTCACAGCAGCTGTTTGTCCATGATTTTCTGCTGGCATATCAAGTTCACAAAAAACTTCCTAAGAAAAACAACGTGGCCTTGATGACCACTGGTCAGATATGACTTCTCACTATGCAGTGTTACCATTCAAGGTACTATGGCTAATTTGAGCACAAAGCAAGTACAGATCATAGTTCATTTCTTCAAGCAGTCTTTGTTTGATGTATCTTTTCTTTTCTGCAGCTGTGCATGTTCTCATAACACAAACAGAGCTGATTGTTCATATTCAATCACGTTATAGAAAACAGTATTGTTCTATTCATTCACTATTCATTCATTTTCCTGACCTAGCAGATAATCACCTGCTTCTCAGTACATTTCCAAAAGGCATAAACATGAATTTTGCTGTGCTAGCAAATATTAGGTCAGAGAGCATCTTACAATTTCAGAAAGCATACTGCAGTTTGAAAAAGCATCTTATAATTTCATACAGAATTAAGCTGTACATAAAATAGAATGAAATGTGTTAACCTTTTTAGCTTCTAATAAGCACTAAACATATACATTAATACATATTTTTGTAACATTTCCCCCGTTAATACTTTTTATTCTGTTTTCAAAAGCATAAACGGTTGCTTCTTCTCCTAACCTCTTTCTGTTCAGAATTTGCAGTTAAGAGAGTCATTCAGTTTAAACTTATGAAAGTGCTTCATTTTTCAACAGTTCTTCAATTTCAGTACTTTGATATAAATTCTCAGAAACTGACATGTCTATAAAATCTTTGATTAATCTTTGATTAATCTTTTCATGCAGGGAATACCACAACAAACACACACTCCTAATAGGAGTAATCCCACACAAATGGCAATCAGGATGTTCATTAGGATGCTACCCCATCCCCCAAACAAATTCTGGAAAAAAATCCATCAGTGGGTTTGGGCCTGGTTTGGTCATGGCCGACTCTTGCTGAATCACCTCAAGATGGTCGTTTATCTCATGCTGGTTGTCAGGAATATATGAACAGCACTCCTCTTTTATTAAAGTGCACATACCACCTTTCGCCGCTAGGGTGAAGTCGAGAGCCATGCGGTTTTGAAGCACCACAGTTCTCATAGCGTTCAGTTCATCAGTCACTAATTCGAGAGCAGAAAAAGTTGCATTGCTCATTACTTCAAGAAGTTTGGACAGTTTTCTCAGCTCCCAAATCGATTTCACTGCACCATATGCAGGGGCTATACCTGCCCACGATATCATAGTGTCACTCAGGTCCATGTGTGTCAGTTTATCTTTATTTTTCACGGAGTTATGGTTTCTCCAGCCTGCTTCAATTCATCCCATTGGATTCTCAGGTCTCTTGATTGGATTTCCAGGTTTCTTGGTGACCTCTCTGACATTTTGAATTCTTCCCTGGGGCAAAACTGCAGTGTATCGTATGGCCGGAACCAGGTAACCCAAAAAACAACTGCCAGACCAATTCTCAGGTAACCATTTGTATACCTTTTTCCCACACACAAAATAACAATTCTCTACCTTATTATTAATATATACTTGCCCTGCATGAAACATTTTCTTATCAATGATAGATAGTTTTTTAAAAAGAACAGGATTATGCTGCACTTCATCAACCGTTTTGTGCATAAGTTCGAAATATGAGTCATAGTTTGTATCGCAAATATAACCTGCATTATTAGCTTTGATATAACATTTGTAAGGAGCAGTCACATTACAATTGCTCCAACCCACCGGTACAGTATCATTTTTGTAAAAACATACAATTCCCTTTTGTGTAACAGGCAGGTACAATGCTATTTTGGCTTGTGAGTTCACAGTTGTATCAAAAATCAAATTTTCCCAGGTCTCATTGACCCCTAGGGGGACAGCAGTCATTAATAATCCCCCGTATGCTGTTGGTATATCTGTGCAGATCCAGCAATTCGAAAAATTAAAAGTTTCAGCATACACATATTTAATTGCTTGGTAAGTGTTAAAGTTCGGATGCCAGTCTATAAGTAAAGAATCTCATTTATTCAGTTCAGCACGTGTGGCTGGAAAAAGGAAAGGCCACAACAAAAAGATTAATGTTATCAGTATAGTTAACAGAATGATCATGCAATACTTCTGAGGTTGTTCAACATTTCTATTTGCTCTGTATCTGGTCATTTTGTTCTTGTGTAACAGTAACAAGTTTTTTGTCCAGTTCAAAGTTTTTAACCAATTTACAGTGTGTCAGATGAATCCAGGATGCTCGCTCTGCGATCTTGACTGCAGTGGGTGTTGACAGTAGCACTTGGTATGGCCCTTCCCACTTTGGTGTGGTCCAATTCTTTTTCTTGATAACTTTCACCCAGACCCACGTGCCTGGGACTACTGCTGCTTCTGATGGTCTGGTTTGTTCTTTATCTGAAACAGAATTTAACTGCAAAAGTTGTTTATTACTTAAAAGTCGTCTCATATATTCTGCAAGTGAACTGTCGGCCTCCTGGTCTGCAGGCATGAGAGGTTTCCACTGAGGTATATAATATGTCCTCCCAAACAGTATTTCAAAAGGAGTTAACCCCTTTGCATTTGGAACAGTTCTCATGCTCAACAGTGCCAGAGGCAGGCAGTGCACCCAGTTCTTTTGCGTCTCACTAATCAATTTCCTAAGTTTGTTTTTCAAAACCCCATTATGCCTCTCTACTAATCCTGCAGATTGGGGGTGGTATGCACAATGGTTCTTTAAGGAAATTCCAAAATATCAGCTCAACTGTTGTATAGTTTGATTTACAAAGTGTGTGCCATTGTCACTGTAGATCTTTTCCGGTATGCCAAATCTAGGAATAATTTCTTTAACAAGGACTTTTGCAACAGTAGCTGCATCGGGATTTTTGGTCAGAAAAGCTTCCACCCATTTGGAAAACATATCTATAATGACAAGACAATATTTCTTATTTTCACATTTGTTTAGTTCTATGAAATCCATACGAATAGTATGGAATGGGTACGGTGGTGTTGGGAAACTCCCTTGCTTAGGCTTCAATGCCCCTTGTGCATGATGCTTGTTACAAACATGGCATGCTGCACAAAAATTTTTTGTGTAGTTTGTAAATCCATATGCAGTGAACACTCGGTTCACTAACTGTACCATCCCCCCTGTTGAGGCATGGCACTGCCCATGGCTCAACAAAGCTGCATATCTAAACAAGTTAGACGGCAACATTGGTTTTCCTTCTTTGGAGATGTACAGCCCTTTCTCAAGAATTGCTCCTCTTTTTATCCATTTCTGTTTTTCTATTTTCATAGTAAGTGTCTGCATTGTTTTCAACATTTCTAAATCTAAAATCTCAGAAGGTTGTAATTCCTCACTCAAAAGAAATACTTCTGAAGCTGAAGCTGCCTGCTTTGCAGCTGTATCAGGTCTCGCATTACCTTTTGAATTCCTATCCTGTTGCTTGGTATGAGCTACACATTTACAAATAGCTACTTTCTGAGGTAACTGAATGGATTCTAACAAATCTAAAATAAATTGTGCATGATTAATCGGTTTACCAGTAGATGTTATCATTCCTCTATTTTTCCACTGTTGTGCAAAAACATGTACAGTAGAAAACGCGTACTGGCTGTCAGTAAAAATGTTCACACATTTACCCTTTGCCAAGGTACATGCCCTTGTCAAGGCAATCAATTCTGCTGCTTGTGCAGATAAGTTGTGTGGTAAAGACTTTGCTTCTAAAATCTACTGCATACCCCACAAGGTTCTGTCCTGTAGGACCCCTTCTGCATGAGCCGTCCACATAATATGTCACCTCGGCATCATCCAAGGGAACATCTGTTAGATCTTTTCTAGGCAGTGTCTTTTGCTCAATCTCCTGCAGGCAGCTGTGTGGTGTGCCATCCGCAGGGGTCGGGGAGCAAGGCAGATGGATTTAAAGTTGTACATTGTTCAATTGTCATATGAGGTTGGCTCAAGAGTATAGTCATACAGGAAAGATGTCTAGCAGGAGAAAGATATGCTACTTTTTCTTGCAGTAAAATAATTGCAAAAAACAAAAGTACTGCTCAAGTCCAAAGGTCGTGCTTCCCAAAGGCAAAGAAACAATGAAAAAAATGAAAAAACAAGTGGAAAACGACCACCACGACTAATAAAATAAAATAAAATTTATTGAAACAAAGACAAGCACTTTCACGTACTAGGAACGCTTCTTCAGATCTAATAAAATTGCAGGTTCAAATTTCCATTTTATATAAAAAACGTAATTGATTAAATATCCCAATTAAATACATTGTTTAGTAATTACATTCAAGACAAGAGACGCCACATACTGATTCAGCCTTAGCTTTTCATCTCTCATTGATGCCTTTTATACATATTTACATGGCTATGAGTGAAAACACAAGATATAAATTCAGATAATAAATGACATTAAAATCTCACTTGTAATAAATGTAAAAACATATTCTTAAATATTGTTAACTTATAAATATATAAATAGAATAAAATAAATAAATAATTCCAAACATGACATTTTGAGCAAAACTGTCTTCATAAATCTGTAGCGTAGCAGTATCTCTAACTTCATTGCCGTGCATCAAGAATAGGTTTAATATTAACCACTTGGTTTAGTCCAGGTTCTAAGTGAGCTTTCAATCTAAAAATCCAAGATAGTTCAGTGGTTTCTAAAAAATTCTTATTATTCCCTCCTCTCCTATTATGCTGAACTAATTGTAGAACCCTGAATTTAAACTTATGATTAGGATATTCTATTATATGTTTAGCTAACGCATTTGATTGATTGTTCTTTCTTATTTCATAGACATGACCATAAATTCTCTCCTTTAATTTTTTGGAGGTCATGCCAACATAAAAAGCTGTACAAATCATGCAGGTGGCAAGATAGATCAAATTTGTACCATCACAATTAGCATAAAACCTGGGCTCAAACCTATAATTCATGTTGGGATGAATAAAAAACTGATCCTCAGTTATATGTCTGCACATCTTACATTTATTACAAGTGAATGTGCCCAGTTTCTTTTTATTAGTTTCATGTGTATCATAATGATGTTCTTTACAAAGAATTCTCTTAAGGTTCTTACTATTTCTATAGCTGAAACTGGGCATACACCCCATTATCCTACATGCCCTGGAATCCATTGTTAGCACATGCCAGTTTTTCCTGATAGTATTAACTATCATATTATTATTGTTAGTATATCTTATGACAAAAGTTATTCTGGAGCTAAAATCAATCTTCTCCATCTTCTTATAGCCATGACTAGATGTTCTAAAAAATTGTTTCTTCCCCTTAAGTATCAAACTTATTTTTATCCAAGATGTCTCTATTATATCCCCTATCTAAAAACAAATTATATAATTTATCCAATTCTACCTCCATATCTGATTTATCCTCACATAACCTCATAATCCTGGTAAACTGTCATTTTACTACATTTGAAAAAACAAATCTAGGATGCATACTAGTATAGTGTAGAAGTGTGTTTTTCCAACAAGTCTTCCTATGCAACAAAGTGGATATTATATCCCTTTCTTTTTTGGTTATGGTAACATCTAAAAAATTAACCTTATTGGCTGAATATTCCAAGGTGAATCTTAGAAACTCAGTTGTAATTTCCAGTTGATTAACAAACGCCCTCAATTCATATATGCTACCTCTCCAAAAAAGAAGTATATCGTCTACAAATCTTTTATAAAACATCACCTGTGAAAAAAGCTTATTATTAAATAAATATTCATTCTCCCAATAATGAACAACCATATTTGCATATGAATTTGCACAGGGGGTGCCCATGGCCACCCCCCACTTTTGTGCATATAATTGATCTCTGTACATAAACAGATTATTATTAAGTATGGTGTCCAATAACATCGTGACTAATATTTGTGTGTCTTTACTGACATCTTGATTTGAATTTAAAATTTCCCTTATAGCTTCTATTCCAAAATCATTTGGGATAGAGGTAAATAGATTTTTCACATCAAGGGTAACTAATAAATATTCAGAGTCAGACACTGTATTATTGAATCCAGCTAGTTGTTCAAGTAATTGATAACTGTCTTTTAAGATGCTAGGAATTTTGCGTACTAAAGGGCCCAGAATACTGTCAATGTATACTTATATGTTTTCCGTTACCCAGCCATTGCCTACTACTATAGGCCTCATGGGCAAAGGAAAAACATTCTTGTGTATTTCAGGTAGACCCTTTAGATAGGGAATCCTGGGATATTGTATCAAAAAATAGTTATATAGATCTTCAGATATCTGTCCACACATTAACAAATCATAAATATCATCATGAACTCGCTTAATCACATTCCAGAGATCTTTACGATCAATTTCCAAATACGTACCCACTTCGCTTAACATTTCCAGCATAGCCTTATCATAATCTTCAACATTTAATAGCACAACACCTCCACCTTTATCAGCTGGTTTTATCATTATATCACTGTTATTACTTAAAGTATGTAACGACTGTTGTTGCTCCTTAGTTAAATTAAAATATATGCATTTATATTGTTGTTTCAAAAACTCAGCATAAAAGTCATTTTCACAAAGTTTAATGAAGCTATCCACATGAGTAGGCAGAATAGGAATGAATGAGCTTCTGTTTCTATATGTTCGATTAGTTCGCTCATTCTTTTCATTAAACGTGAACATTAACTTAAGCGCTACATTTCGCCCAAACAGTCTTAGATCCACCAATAACTCACTTAAATTGCTGGATTGTGAAGGGATGAAAGATAACCCCTTATTAAGTAAAGCAATGTCTGAAGAACTCAGTTTATACCTAGAAAAATTAAACACTAGTTCATTAAGTTCTTGGTTTTGTTTCTCATAGGTTCATAGGTTCATAGGTTCATACTAGGCTATCTGCCCTGGGGCAATTATAAGCCTAGCCCGATTCTGTATGGCTTACACCACCCCTTGATTTGAGTATACTGTGCCCTTTTTAAGGTTTAGTTTACTGTGCCTCTGTCTAATAGTGACACGGGAATAATCCCTGGGACAAACCTACAATCCCCCATCCACTTATCGAGATTCTTCTTGAAGAGATTCAGTGAGGTGCTCTGCCTCACATGAACTGGAATTCTATTCCAGAGCGAAGGGAACATCTGGGTTATGAACCTGTCCCTCTAGCAAGTTCTATTTATTTCTGTGCTGAGGTTCAAGTCCCTCGAGTGTGTGGCTCTAAGGGATTTAGATTTACTGAGGTGGAGCATGTCCATTAATTCTGGATTTGACATAGCTTTGTATGTCAGGCATAGATCGCCTCGAAGTAGGCGGTATGCAACTGAGTAGAGCTGAGTTTTTTAACCGAGCAGCATATGGCATCTGTTTGAGACCCTTGATCCTCTTGGTGAGATACTTTTGGGGTCTTTCTAATTGCTGCAGGTGTCGGGTAAGGTACATTCCAAAAGGGGCATTGTATTCTATGATGGGCCTGATGAGGGATGAATAAAGGGGCACGATTACCTCTCTTGATCTAGATGTGAAACCCTTCGTGATGAGGTGGGCTATGTAGAAGGTCTTTCTAACCACTTTGGCAATGTGGTTTTCAAAGGAGAGATTGTTATCAACTTGGGTCCCCAGGTCCCTAATAACTTTCTCTGTACTTAATGGGTTTCCGCCTATGTGGTAATTTGTGGGCACATTGTTTTTGCCAAAGAGTATGACTATACATTTTTTGGTATTTAGCTTTAAACCATGGCACTGGCACCAGTTATCTGTCTCTGTGAGACCTTTTTGAAGGATGTTTGTGTCAGCTGGAGAGTTGATTATGGTGCCCAGTTTGCAGTCGTCTGCGAACTTGGTGAGCCATAGTCCTCCCACGTTTGCCTGTACCTTGGAAAAGTATATACCGAACAAGAGTGGTCCCAGGACAGAACCCTGTGGGACACCACTTGTGACCGGTTTCGAGTCTGACATGACTCCAGCAACTCTCACTCTGTGGGTTCTGTCTTTGAGCCAGTTTGCGACCCATCTTGTGACATAGGGTTTATATTTAAGCTGGATAGCTTATCTATGATGCCCGAGTGGGGTATTGTGTCAAATGCCTTTGCAAGGTCCAGATAGGCTGTGTGGACTACCTTCCCTTCATCTATGGCTTTGGTGACTGTTTCAAAGAAGTCAACCAGGTTCAGAAGGCAGGATCTGCCCTTGACAAAGCCGAACTGGGTAGAATCTAGTGTCTGTAGGTCCCCAATGTCTTTGTTTATGAGCTCCATGATGATCCTCTCCATAGCCTTGCAGACTAAGCTAGTCAAGCTTATGGGGCAATAGTTTCCAGGGTCCGTAGAGGCTCCACCTTTGTGGAGTGGGACCACTGTTGCTGTACGCCATTCTCTGGGCACATATCCTGTAGTGAGGCTGAGACTGTATAGCTGTTTTATTTGAGGGATTATTTCCTCTTGTAGTTCATGTAGGATGCAACATGGGATGCCATCTGTTCCTATGAAAGCAGTGTTTTTTGCATACCTTGGTATTCGCCAGAAAACTTCCATTTCATCCGGCCACGACTCTTGGATCTTGTTCTTAAATTTTCTTTTGACTTTACTGGAAGCAGAAAAAAGTGTTCCATATTTTTGTTCCAAACTTTTGGTTTTGCTCCCAACACCCCACCTCTTTTATCCGCTTCCAACGCATGTTGGTTTGGCGGTGGTGTAGCTATAGTGGAAGGCAGACCCAAATCCATGTCATGCTGATTCAAAATAAGGGGTGTGTCTGATGCATTAAATGCGTTCTCAGCAGTTCTCTGAGTAGAATTTAAAGAGACAGCACCAGAGGAGACTGTTTTACTGTTAGTAACGTCATTATTCTCTCGATGCCCATTGCGCTCATTTGAAGATGGCAAAGCTGTTTCTTCATGATTGTATGTTCCTCTGGGCCATATGAACACCTGTCCCGTGGAAAAATCCTTGTAATCTCTTTGCAATTTACGGTATTTAGTTTGTTGCAACTTGTCTCTGTAAGAAATGACTTGCATATATAGATTGTCTAACCTTTTCTCATATATATTCCCTTTGAAGCGGGTTCGTAGATCTTTGTTCAAAGCCTCTACTTTGCATTGTAACTCTGCTTCAGTGGGGGAGAAATAATCAATCAACAATCTCATGTAATTATAGCTCAGTTCCAAATTCAATTTTTGCCATCTCTTTAACAGTTCTGGGTGACTATTACCATATGTAGGCATACATAGCACATGCATGCCTCTCAGTACTATGTGGAAATGGAGGCTAGCTTCCATATGCCTCCTTTGCCAAATTAACCGTTGCAGCTGGTATAGTTCATTTTCCAGTTCTCTACTCATTAAGTTGAATTCTTTCATATTTTCAACGGTACCTGTATTCGCTGAAGCCTCTAAGGGATACAGTTCAAGGTCAAGTAATGGATTAACTTGCGAGTCCAAGATGTTAGTCCATTTATGGTTAAGATGGCTATTCTCCGGATTATAATCCAATTCCAAAGCCAATGCATCCATCGTGTGACAGGAGCTAGTACTAAATATAAATGAAGCTATAATGGCAAAAAACAAAAGTAGCGCTCAAATCCAAAGGTCGTGCTTCCCAAAGGCAAAGAAACAATGAAAAAACAAGTGGAAAATGACCACCACGACTAATAAAATAAAATAAAATTTATTGAAACAAAGATAAGTGCTTTCACGTACTAGCTATGCTTCTTCAGATCTAATAAAATTGCAGGTTCAAATTTCCATTTTATATAAAAAACGTAATTGATTAAATATCCCAATTAAATACATTGTTTAGTAATTACATTCAAGACAAGAGACGTCACATACTGATTCAGCCTTAGATTTTCATCTCTCATTGATGCCTTTTATACATATTTACATGGCTATGAGTGAAAACACAAGATATAAATTCACATAATAAATGACATTAAAATCTCACTTGTAATAAATGTAAAAACATATTCTTAAATATTGTTAACTTATAAATATATAAATAGAATAAAATAAATAAATAATTCCAAACATGACATGACACATAAGTTGTGTGGTAAAGACTTTGCTCCTAAAATCTCAGTATCAGAAACTACTGCATACCCCACTAGGTTCTGTCCTGTACGACCCCTTCTGCATGAGCCGTCCACGTAATATATCACCTCGGCATCATCCAAGGGAACATCCATTAGATCTTTTCTAGGCAGTGTCTTTTGCTCAATCTCCTGCAGGCAGCTGTGTGGTGTGCCATCCGCAGGGCTCGGGAGCAAGGCAGATGGATTTAAAGTTGTACATCGTTCAATTGTCATATGAGGTTGGCTCAAGAGTATAGTCATACAGGAAAGATGTCTAGCGGGAGAAAGATATGCTACTTTTTCTTGCAGTAAAATAATTGCAACTGCATGAGGCACTCTCAATGTGAGAGGGTGGAACAACACTACTGAGGCCGAAGCCTGTACTGCCATTGCAGCTGCAACTACTGCTTGTACACAGTGGGGCAGAGATCGCGCCACTGGGTCCAGCTGTGATGAATAATAAGCTATGGGGCATTGCTTATCCCCATGTTGCTGTGTTAACACTGATGTCATGTAACCTTGCTTATAATCTACAGTTTGGAAAAACCGTTTATGATAGTTTGGCAATCCTAAAACTAATGAGGATGCTATCAGTTGTTTCAGTTTGCAGAACGCTGATTCTACTTCTGGTGTCCATTGTAATAAATCTTGTGCTGCCATAGGCTTCTGGTATATCAAGTTGGTCAGTGGAGCAGACTCCAAGGCATAGTTTGGAATCCAGCTCCGACAGAAATTAGTCGTGCCCAGGAAGGACATAATTTCCTTCTTGGTAGTCGGTTTGGGTGCTTGTAAAATTACTATTTTCCTATCTTCATCTAATGTTCTGCCTTCTTTGGATATTACATATCCCAGGTATTTAACCTGCTTTCTCCAAAGCTGCAATTTGTTTTTGTTTACTTTATGTCTTTGAGTGGCTAGAAATTGTAGTAATGCTATGGTATCTTCTCTGCATTCTTGCTGGGTGGGGGCTGGCAGCAGGATGTCGTCTACATAAAGTAAAATTTGGCTGCCTCTTGGTGGGCTAAATCCCGCCAAGTTGCTTGCCATCTCTTGTGCAAATATTGTTGGGCTTTCACAATACCCCTGTTGTAGTCATGTGTATGTATACCTTTTCCCCTGAAATGTGAATGCAAACCAATGTTGGCTGTCAGGGTGTATCGGTATCGAAAAGAACGCATTGCTAATATCTACCGCAGAGAAATACTTCTGTTGAGGCTTCAAATCATTCAATAGGGTGTGTGGATTTGGCACTATAGGTGCTCTAGGTATTACTGCATCATTTATAGCTTGTAAGTCTTGGACCATACGTCATTCTGCGTTTGCTTTCCTGACAGGAAATAAAGGTGTGTTACATGGTGAATCGGGAGATTCTACCAGTACTCCTTCCTTAAGTAAAGCTGCTATTATAGGTTTGATTCCTACTTCTGCATCCTTTCTTAAGGGATACTGTCTCTTTTGAGGTGTAAATGCTGATTTTGGCGTAATAGTAACTGGTCCTGCTGTACGAATTAGTCCTACATCTGATTTCCCTGTTGACCAGAGAGTTTCTCCTATGCTCCGTAAAGCTTTTTCTTCCTCTTCTAGTAAGAGTGCTAATCAGCTGTCCTCGCTAGACTGCAAGTGTACAGCTGGGTGTGTCTGCATTATCCAATTTAACTTCTGCTTCTGTACTCCCTGTTCTGACAATTCTAACTCTGTTTGTTTTTCCCACTTTGTGACTTTTTCTTCAAGGTCTGCCCATTTCACATTCTTGTCCTTAGTTAAACTAACATGTGGTAATCGATTAGATTTATAGAGTGCAAAGAATTCCTAGGGCAATGAACAGCTAACTACACTGTTCCCTTCTGTGTCCCAGTACAGATTACGTAATACTAATCTGTTTGCATGGTTTTTAAACAGTTCTTGCTCATATTCCTTATCAGGTCCTGGTGTGCTACAATAATACAGAGTACAGTGCAACAAATGCTGTTTATCAGTGTCAAGGGAGGGGGACTTACTGATGGCTGCATTCATCAGTTCTTCGGTTACTGCCCCTGGACCAGTCGTGACTAAGTCCTGGCTGTACCAATAAAATGTTTCACCCTCCGGTCGCACTACAAAAGTATCCATTTGTCGCTGTGCTTCCATACCCTGCATAGTCGGTACTACTGCTATGCCAAATATCTGCATAAGATCTCTGCCAAAAGGTTTACTGGGCATTTTGCAGAAACAACAATTTTGCTTTTTTGGGTCATCCCTGAAACAGGGTCAGTTATTGCTATGTTATGGGAGAATGGCTCCCGATACAGCTGTCCATTAGCTGCTTTCACTAATATATAATCAAGTGATTCTGAGTTCTCTGGTAGTTTGGAAGGATGTATCAGGGTTTGTGAAGCCCCTGAGTTACACAGGAATTTAACTTCCCTCCCCTCTACCAGAAGTGTAACTTCCGGTTTCATGTCTGCTAAGTAGAGCTCTAGGCTCAATAATGCTAAGTCCATAATTTCACTTTCACCATCTGTGATTTCTTGTACTTCCTCTATTTGTTCTATCACATTCTCTGCTCCCTCTATCACATTTGCATTTGTCTTTTCTTGATTATTCCCTTCTAGTGATTCTTGACTATCATATAGTCAGTCCTCACCCTCCTTATCTTCCATGGCTACCTTCTTGTTTTGTTTGCAATCCCTTGCTAAATGTCCCTTCTTTCCGCACTTAAAGCATTCACCCCTTTTCTTTCTTTCTTCAAACTCTTCTGATCGTTTGTCAGATTGTTTGTTTCTCTGGGCATTTTTTTTGCCCTTTTTTCCGGACTGTACTACATAAACTTCTGCTCCATCTTCTACAGAAAATACTTGGGCTTTCTTTTTATTTTTACTGTTAAAATGCCTTTTGGCATGCCTAGCATGTTCAAGTAGTGACTGTAATTTACTCGTACAATGGTCTGCCATGTGCTTTGTAATAAAGCTGCTTATAGGCAAAATACTGCCTTTCAAAAATGCATTCTTTAATTGCTGCTCATATGGGGAATCATTTGTTTGGTCTTCAGGTACCGGCATTCCACAATGGTTGTTAAAACACTCTAATAATCTAGCATAATATCTGTCAACAGTTTCACCTTCCCGTTGAATGCATTGATTTTCAGTCTGCCCTAGGCTTCCACTTCTCAGAGATTCGGTATGTTAGACCTTTCACTCTGTTATCCAGTTCTGCATTGCTATGTGGGAGTGGCTTGTGTTCTGCGTCACGGGGTTTCCAGTTGCCACTGATCATGTGCCAATCTGGACCTACGATTTGTCTAACTACTTTTTCTACTTCTCCATTTAAATGATAACTTAACCTCATGCCCTGTAAGTCTTCTAAGAATTTTCTAAAATTAACTTTTGGATGGGGAATTCCCTCTATGGCTTTCCGGATGTCTTCCGGTGTCCACGGTCTATATACTAGGAGAGTTGAGTCCTGTCCTGCCTGTCCCGCCTGAGGATTTGGTACTTCTATGAGTGGACATATCTCTTCTTCACTCATAGCTTGTGAATTTTTGTATATTTCATATAACTCAGTATCCCCTCTTAAGTTACGTGTTCGAGACCTAGTCTCGATCGGATCTCTGACATACGGTCTTGGCTTTGCGGTAACAGCTGAGTATAGCGGAGGTGGACCAGCTTGTCCACTCACTTCATATTCTGGTGCGGGAAGCGAAGGGGGCGGAGGGGCTGATGCTATTACCAAATTATTGTCTTCTTTATCTAGAAACATAGCTTTTGAATTATTACTTTTTTGTTCCCTATGGTTTGCTTCCTCAATCCACCTGTGTGCCTGAGGAATACCCAATTGACGTTGCTTTTTTACCTGACGTTTTGCATCGGTTTTAAGCTGTTTGACAAGTTTAATAAGTAAGGATTTTTCTAATTTGCCATTAAATTCATATTTATTAACCCATTTTGTATAGTATCTAACATTGTCGGCACGCTGTAATTGCATATATTTTGCATCTTCAGTTAGCGGTGGGTCTTGGGAACTTTTTATGCACTTATTACCCATATTATTCTGACTGTTAAAAAATGTTACGTAACCCTTCTTATTTTCACGTGGTACCACGATTTTCTGTTTTACAGTTTATCTAGAATAACTGTCTTACCTATTCTGTTTCCCTGATCTATGACAAGACTGCAATCTTTCTGTCCCTGACTTGTACAAAACAAATCTCCTGACAGATGATTCAAATCAAGTCCCTGATCTAAAACAGAAAAAAGGTAAATCTCACCTTACCTGAGCCTCCGTGATTGACCATCTCTGGTTCGTATGCTAACTCATCCTCCAGTCGCAGATCAGAAAAGTGGCTGGCCTCTTTTGAATGACAATTCAGTCAGAGGTCTTTCAAAGCAGAAGAACCTATGTGGTTTCTTCCCTGTACGGTTTCATGCCACCTGGCCCATCTGACCTGAGGCGAAGTGAGAGTTTCTGGTCCAAAGGACCAATCTGTCAAAGGAAAAACAACTTCAAAATCATCAACACACGGCAGGTTCAGGTTAAGGCACTTTAATCTTGCAGCAAGGAGACAAAAACGTGCTAATACAGAGTTTGTCTAACTAGAATCAGGAAGTGAAGCTATTCTTATACATTTCTTACAAGGCATTGCCTACTAAGCTGACATAATAAATCACAAGTTCTTTCAATATTATTTCACAGCAGCTGTTTGTCCATGATTTTCTGCTGGCATATCAAATTTACAAAAAACTTCCTAAGAAAAACAACGTGGCCTTGATGACCACTGGTCAGATATGACTTCTCACTATGCAGTGTTACCATTCAAGGTACTATGGCTAATTTGAGAACAAAGCAAGTACAGATCATAGTTCATTTCTTCAAACAGTCTTTGTTTGATGTATCTTTTCTTTTCCGCAGCTGTGCATGTTCTCATAACACGAACAGAGCTGATTTTTCATATTCAATCACGTTATAGAAAACAGTATTGTTCTATTCATTCACTATTCATTCATTTTCCTGACCTACCAGATAATCACCTGCTTCTCAGTAAATTTCCAAAAGGCATAAACATGAATTTTGCTGTGCTAGCAAATACTAGGTCAGAGAGCATCTTGCAATTTCAGAAAGCATACTGCAGTTTGAAAAAGCATCTTATAATTTCATACAGAATTAAGCTGTACATAAAATAGAATGAAATGTGTTAACCTTTTTAATGCTTCTAATAAGCACTAAACATATACATTAATACATATTTTTCTAACAGTGTTCTTCTTTAAGAATTGTCCAGTTGCACACACCTTGCACGTCATGTCTGTGTGCATTGCCGCACAGATGGTCCTTTTCTTCCTTTCTGCCTGCGAGTGGAATTTTAAATGCAAGAAAACATTCCATTCTTGTGTTACTGCTGGGTCAGAAGGAGACACATATGTGCAGCTCACTACAATGGGGCGCGTTTTAACCCTGAGATTTATCTCAGCAAGGTAATTTATTATAGGACTGTGTAAACTGTCATTTGACAGCATTAAGGAAATACAGAGCAGTTTAAACTTTGACATATTGTGCATACTACAACGTTAAGGTTACTAACATTTCATGTAAAAAATTCTGGATACAACCCCGATGAAATACAAAGCATTGTAATGTTATGGTAGGTTGTGAGCAGGGTAGCTTCCCGTTGTAGTTCCTACCCAAAGCAAATTCTGACTCTAAATGTAGCTGACACTGGTACTACTGTTTTATTATGAAGTCTGTATAAAAATATTTTTACAGTTACAAATGAATTATAAGTTTGCAATGCAGTTCTAACTGAATTTTTTTTACTAAATGAAACATATTTATTGTAATAGGTTTCAGAACAGAAACTATGAAAAAATGCTTGCCGCATAGACTGACTGAATGCTTACACAAAAAAAGATGCCAAAGAAAGGTTTCCACAGAAAACTCACAGTATTACTGGCAGTCTGCCACTGAGGCATTTATAAAATATAAAACCTCTTCTATTCCAAGATCAGATAAAGCCTGCAATATTACTTGACGGTGCTAACTTGACACACTGACACTACTTCTGGTTTTAACTTTTAACTGAAGTTCAGGTATTGCCTAATGGATAATAACCATTTACCCCGTCTACCCCTGATGCAGATTCCTAATCTCAAAGTGTAATTTGTTCAAAGCAAATCTGACAACAAAGTTCACTGCCAGCATCGGTGGAGGGGATGTGATAGAGGAATGTGTCCTTTGACTTCTGAACTCCATTCCAAAGTTTTCAAACTTTTTTCTACTTCCAAAAGGTCATACTCACAGTATTTAGGAAGAGCTAGCTAATGGTAATTTCCACAAACAAAACTGTTATCTACAAAAGCAAAACACTAAGAGGAGGTGCATGATAAAAGACAGGGAATGTGTAAGAAAGATAAAATGTTTTTAGACTCTGTCAGTTACATGTCACAAACAACAGGAACAACAAAATGGAGAGGTGTATTATGGGAAAGGGAAATATCAAAAGGCACATCAGGCTGGATGTAGATCAATATAAGTAGGAGAAATGGGTGATAGATTGAAACAATGCAGAATTAAACTACTCTTCAGCATGTAACAAATAAATTAACACACTTAAAAGGCTAGAATATCTAGAGACATACTGTTCAGCAAAACAAAACAAAAAAAAAACTACAACACAACAATACCAGCAGGAGAAAATCCATAATGCAGAGTTTACTAACATTTTGCATTTTGCTTTTATGATAACTGTCCCTCTATATCCACAGCCTCACATTTTTTTCTTTATGCTTCTCAATGGCATTTGCTTCATGAGTCCTTCAGACAATGCATTTCAGAACCTCTACACCCTCCCTAAAAATAAGTACTTTATTTCCCATCTTCTAGCCAGGATGTATACCCTCTCTCTCTTTCTCTTATTTGGCCCAATTCTTCTTCCATCCAGTGCATGTATGCCCAGTGCCCAAATCTCTTCTCTCTTACTATACATCTTCCATCCTTTTTACTGTTCTAATAACAAAAACACTGAATCCGTTTAGAAATTTCTTCTAAGTTGTCTCCAAAATGGGTTATAGCCATTGCAAACCTACTCTAACAAAATGAAGTGAAATAAATACAAGATAAATATATCTTGCCATTTGAATCACTGTATCATTATAAGGCTGTCCCCCCTCCCTCATATCCACCCACCCCACCCCACCCACAGCATGGGTTTCAAAAATCAACACCGTATTCCTGATGTAACATTACAATGCTACCTTTAATCTAAGGGAAAACCTGGTTTCTCTCAGAAAAGGTGAAAAGTTAGAAATCATTTTAAAAAATGTGTGGTGTACTAGACTTGTTAAAGAAAATAAAACAGCTGCACATTGCATGTTTGAGTAGTGTAAGTCTTAGTTTGAATACGTGTCTTATAAACATTCTTAGCAACAGGATTTGATCCCAACAAACACCAGGCGCGTGCAGTCTAACATACACACCAGGAATGTGCAGTTTAACATAAACCAGGCATGTGCAGTGTAACATATAAACCAGGCATGTGCAGTGTAACATACACCCCAGGCCTGTGCAGTGTAGCATACACAACAGGCTTGTGCAGTGTAACATACAAACTGGGCATGTGTAGTGTAACATACATACTGGGTGTGTGCAGTGTAACATACACACCAGGCACGTGTGCAGTGTAACATACATAAGATGCATGACTTAAGTTTTTCAAGAGGCTGAAGTAATGAGAATTTTTACAGAAATAATAACCCATAATAAAAGGCAGGCTGTATTACATTGTTTAAAGGGTATCATCTTACATTTGCGTTTTTATTTATTCTTTCCCATTTCTGAGTGAAGTACTGAATTTAAAATGTTGTGACAAAACATGAATCAGCACTTAAGTAAAAGTCACGTTAAACTATATATGGATTACACTACAGAAAAGAAATATGCAGACTCTTGCAACAGCACCAAAGATATCCCGAACTTGTTATGAGCATCAGCAATATTGTATGTACCAGCACATGGGATCTGTACAGATCCCCAATGGCACTTTCTGCCGAAGCAGAAATCACCGAACATGCATAATCGAAAGTGCTGTTCACCGAAGCAGCACTTTCGGTTATGTATGCTGGTTGTGCCGGTCGCACTACAGTGCGGTTAAGGAAGAATTCCCTTTTTCCAACTGTAGTGTGACCTTGGAGTGAGAATATAAAAGTAGGGGCTGTGTGGGGGGTGCAAGCCCCCCTGCAAAAAAGAAGATTTATTGTTTTTTTGTTTTTTTTTTCGAACGCACTTTAATGAAAGCGCTTTTTCGGTGAAAGTGCTTTCGTTAAAGTGTGTTCTGTTATTGTGGATTTGGACTATTGAACTTTCGTTCAATAGTCCTAGATCCCAGCACATATACTTTTCATAAAATGTCTTCGCCAGTATTAATACAAAGCACTGCCCAAACTAGGCTGGTCACTGAGAATTTTCGGCGTTACATACAGGGCATGGCAAAACCTAGGCTGGTTAAGGCAGAGTTCCAGCACTGGAGTAACACTATAAGATGAGTCATTCACAGGCCACCTGTTGTGGCACCATCCTAGGAGTGTTCAGTTTCCCCATACTCTCACAACAGAATATTCACCAGAGACTGTAGAGACTAAGCCAGCAAAACACAAAGCTTCAATCAACTGTGACAATAATCGGACGTTGTAGTGTGCACAAAATGTCAAAGTTTAAACTATTCTGTATTTCATTAATGCCATCAAATGACAGACCATTAGAGGGAAGACAGCTTTGTACCATTTGGATGGAGGTCTACTGTGGGAAGATTACATCCTATTTCCGGTCCACTCAGTTTAACACTTTTTTCTAAAAGAATACCAAACAGATGTGCATGTATATCTTTATTTTAATTTGTCTTGTTAACATAATTCTCAAAATAGGAACTAACAATGCTTGTTATTCAATGATCTATTGTATATACTGTGCTTTTGTGGTTTAATTAACATACTTTTTGGGGTACATTTGATCTTCATAAATTCATTCATTTATATTTCAGTTACTCATGTAATCCAAAAGGAGGGTTACATTAGACTAAAAGCCTATCCCAGCACTCAGTGGATGTGAGGAATAGAAGCATCCCTGAGTAGGACACATGGCAGCAGCAGCATAAGGGTGCACACACACACACACACACACACACACACACACACACACACACACACACACACACACACACACGTGCATGTGTACAACACTCGCGTGCGCCCGCGTACACACACACACCATACACCATACACCACACACACACACACACACACACACACACACACACACACATGCACATGCATACGATACACTGCACACCACACACACACACACACACACACACACACACACACACACACACACACACACACACGTGCATGCGCACAACACTCGCATGCGCTCACGCATACACACACACCATACACCACACACACACACACACACACACACACACACACACACACACACACACACTACTTCCTCCAGACACACTGCACACCACACACACACACACACACACACACACACACACACACACACACACACACACACACACACACACACACACACACACACACATATGCACATACATACACACACACTGCACATCACACACGTGTACACATGAACACAGGCACACCACATACACACACACACACACACACACACACACACACACACACACACACACACACATACACACACCATACCGCTCAACCTCTAAGATTACGAAAAAATCTGGACAAAGCTCATCAAATGGGGGTACGAAGGCCCAAACATATGGACACATTTTAAATATTGGTCTTGTAAACTTAGAAAGTTGATAGAGTAATGGGGTTTGTTTTAACATACATTTTTCTGAAGGATATCAAGTTTGAAACTCAAGTGTATGTTATTATTTAGTGATTTCAATCCTTAGATCATCCCACTAATTTGCCAGGAAATCACAAATTTTATGAGGAACAGAGCAAAAATATGAGCCAAAAATCTGGACATTCTGCGAAAATCTGGACAGTTTAGAGGTATGACACACATACATACATACACACACACACACACACACACACACACACACACACACACACACACACACACACACACACACACACACATGCACACTCTTTCATGCAGTACCTGCACACCTAAAGGTAATCTGGATGATTTTGCATTCACCTGCATCATGTATTTAGGTGATTAGACAAAAATGAAATACCTAACAAAACCCCATATGGACACAGGGAGAATGTACAGACTCCACACAGGAGACACTCTAACTGAGAAATGAACTATGCAAATGAAGAATTGTAAGGCAGATAAAGCAACCACTGTGCCAATGCCTCCTCCCCTTATCTTAATGTAGCAATTTCATTATTTCAAAACATTATGGAGTAAATGGTGAGCAGTATACAAACATTACCTGTTACGTGGATGATGTTACTGTCACAAGTTAGAGTGAAGGTCAATAGTTTGTAAACTGTTTTGCAGGCTGAAGCCAAATTGGTATCACATCAATCACCTCATAGTGTGAATATTATCAATCAATGACCTCATAGTGTGAGTACTATCAATCAGTGACCTCATGGTGTGAGTACTATCAATCAATGACCTCATAGTGTACTATCAATCAATGACCTCGTAGTGTGAATACTATCCATCAGTGGCCTCATAGTGTGAATACTATTAATCAATGACCTCGTAGTGTGAGTACTATCAATCAGTGAACTCATAGTGTGAATACTATCAATCAGTGACCTCATAGTGTGAATACTATCAGTGTCAGTAGTTCTTGAATAAGAAGAGATGTAAAGAAGCTCTATCTTTCCAAACTTCCATATGTCATTTTATACACCAGCTATTTGATACCAAACTGTAATGTTGACTGCAGGTGGCTACATTTCCTCTCTTTCTTGTGCCTCAGTTGTCCTTCTCTTGTCCACTTGATTCAATGACACTCCAACACTCCAACACTGCATTGTTGCTCAAATTTCCCCACCATGTTCCACTGCAAAGCATAAACATAATCTGTCTTTGCTTAGCATGATCTGGCTCACATAATTTGCATATCCTTTTATATTACTCTTGTTAACCAGCATATGGACCACATTTTGTTGGATGGCATTTATTAAATAGTGTTATGTTTTGTTAAAATAAATGCAAGACAAGATAAAGTCAGACATCTATGCTACAATCTGCTGCACAGGCTCTCCTCCCCTCCTTTGTCCATACTGTGTAGGACAACCCATGCCCATCTCCCTGACATCATCTTATGCATTCAGAATGCCTCTCTCTCTCTCTCTATTCTGGGCTCAAGTGAGAAGTGCTTTAACTCCTCTAGCCTCTGGTCATATAATTTCTGTGGCATTGTATTCACCCTTCTGGTGCTTTTCCTGTGGACTGATTTAATCATCCTGATGTGCACATGCTTGTATGGCTCTGGCACTCTACACAGTACTCTGGTTGTGTCAGGACAAGGGCATTATGTCTTTATACCTGGAGTCCTTACCCCTAAGAACACTCTTCAGAATTATGTTGGTTTCCACCAGTGCCTTCTTGGGTAGCTACTATTGCTATGCTCCTGGTGTGGTCAATACTCACAGTTTCTTTTCCTGCATTGTGACATCACACATTGTGACATCACAGTTCCACTCCCCCATTTGATATTTCATACCAGGATTGATGTAGCTGAGGTGCAACACTTTACCTTTATCTCCAGTGAACCTCGACAGCCATCCTTCTGACTTCTTCATCAGTCCTTCCAAAATCTGAATTAATGCCTGAAAATTTCATATAAAATAGAGGCTTGGGAATGTAGTAGAGTAGTCTTCAAGTTTTAGAAAACAATGTGTGAGTTCTTCAGTAATGGTGGCAGGAAGTCAAGTCCTTGAAGTAGCTGAAGGGAGTATCATGATGGGACAGAAAAAGAAGTCCTTTACTAACAGAACAATATGTGGGACACTAACCCACCATCTGAGATCGAAACATAGGTAGTGTGAGATAAATGAAAGGGGATGTTTTACTTGACATGACAACTGAGAGCTTAAAAGGTAGCAGAGGTAATTTGGCAAAGCAGAGCAACCCTAAATGGCATAACGCTGGGTCCTAAAAAAGTGGTATTGGAGAGTTCAGAAAAGTTAGAAATCAGACAAAATTACCACAGGAGTTAATCACTTTAGTATTTACAGTGGTCAACAAAACAGGGTACTTACACATAAAGGCTGATAAAGCATGGATAGTAATTTATATCTAATGGAACAGTAACTAGGAAATAACTAAAAGGAATTTGAGGAATTTTTCAGAGATAAACTATTGGTTTTGGATGACCTCCCTCTACACATGTGTATCCAAATGTGACCTTCCTCCACAAGTGTTAATCCACAGGTGTTAAAACTATCTGTAATATTTTGAGAACTACAAGTAAAATGATATAGTGCACACAAATATGATGCTCAGAATTGTGAACAATTAAATTCAGGTACCATATAAGTGAACAGCATTGAAAATGACATTTCCTCCAAGAGGTGCTTCCCCCTTTCCTTCCCTGCTGATGACTTTACTGCATTGCAGAGATAAGAGCAGTTGCCCATTACATTTATGTATTCAGTCATTATTATATTAGTCACAGTTCTGAGGCTCTACATTTTCCCCTAACGAAGTCAAAGAACCTCAGGACTGGTTCTGGAGAATAATTAATGCTGACAATAGTTTTCTTGCACAAATGTGGATCTAGGAAAGATCTAGACAATTATGATTCTATTTGTGTCCCTTTCTCAAAGGGCAGTTTACACAAATGATTTCATGAGTCACATCGATGGATGTCCTGAGTGCTAGTTCTCTAGCTGCCAGATAACAAGAGGCCATCAGACAATAGGGATCACTAACTCAAGTAAAATTACCGCAGATCTTATACAAAGAGATGAAGGAGGATACATTGGGTTGTACTGGAGGAGGAATAAGAAGCAGAAAATAAATTATTTAATGGGTCCACAAAAGGTACTGTATTCTAGTCTTAAAGAATTTATAAGGATGGTAGGCAATCTGGCATCTTCAAAAAGGGTGTTGCAAGGCCTTTGAGAAATGCCTGTATTTTTTTTATTTTGCATCTCTATTGGAGTTGATGCCCAAGAAAGTGTTGCAATTATTTTGGCTGATTCAGCTTGTGTCTGTAGCAGAGGGAACTTCAGAGAAAGTCTTTACATGAGAGCATTATATGAAGGAGTAGAGTAGTTTACTAGTTCAGGCTGTTGGCAAGACGAATACAAGAAATATAAAGTGTGTGACTGAAGGCAACAAGGAGATGTCCTTTGGGGTGCTGCTCACCCATCCCATAGACTACCATCTTCTGGATTCCTTTACAATGGAAGAGATTTACTGTGGCAAGGCAAAGCCCACGGATTGTGTGGCAGCCATTCACATTTTCTGTAACTTCTAATTTAGCATTCTACAGAATTTGGAAAGTTCCATTCAGGATTCATGGGGGTTAAAGTTTTAGATGATTTTATGATCCTTGTAGACAATCAGAGAGGAGGCAGCAGCAGGACTAGTTGTTGTTTTAAAAGTGCTGTGGGAAGCTCGGTGACAACCCCTCACACTGACAGCTGGTACTTAATGATACTCAGGATGCTCATTGACTCGAATTGATGGTACCGTCTAATTAACCAATCAAAAGGAAAGAGAAGCTTTTACTTCTACTACAAACAGAAATACAGGCTGTGAGGATTAAGGCCTCTACAATTATAAAAATGCTGGGGCTCTTAACCTTTGCCTGTAAGATAGTTGAAGCAGAGATGGCATTTACTAGGGGGGTAAGCAATGTTCTTAAAGGCAAAGGACAAAACAAATGCAGTTTATAAAAAAGAGGATCAAAATCTTTGGCTCGACTTTAATCAGAAGTATAACACAGTTATGTAAAGATGGGAAAGGGGGTTGTGGACTGGGAGCTCTTCCAGGAAAAATAGTTTCTGGAGTGTAACTGATCTCTTGGGAGGGTAGAACCATACAAAGCAATCCAGGCATATTATGGCCTCCACCAGAGGGTACTTTTACCAAGGTAGCTCCCACTCTACACTACTATGGTAAGAGAGCTGGCCTTCATTTGTTACATCCCACCCATCCAGCTGCTATCAGATAATGGGAAGGCTAGCTGTACTCTACTGACTAGTGGAGTAGACAGAAAAAATGCACCAGCTAGTTAGAGAATTCTACTGAAAATATCCCAAAATTATTTTGAGAGATATACAGTTGGCCTTTTAAAAACAAGAGTAATGTATAGGGACTGAGTTGGTATACAGAGAAACTTCCTGAGAGATTAAAAGTTGGCACTTATCAGAACAACCTCACCTTGACGACACTCTCAAGAAGCTACAGCTGGACAAAGATCTAGGGATCAGCAATTCCATAACAGGGCAACCCCAGCTTTATTCATAATAAGCTCACTTATGTGAATTATGAATGGAATAGATTAGGTATAATATGATTAGGGAATATCATTACGAAAATGCAGGGTCAAAACTGTATGTGCAACTTTGATAACCTTGTAGCTACATGAAAATTGTCTAAATTTTCCTTTTGGAAATGTTTGCAGTTGCATTATATGATTAGCCATTCCCTGTTTGCTGCTCATGTCTCTTATGATCCATATACCCTAAAACCTTCTAGCCTTCACCCCCCCTCACCAACTGTGACAGGGAAGAAATACAAAGTATCTCGAATACATATAGGATTCTGATTTCTAAATACCAGGACAGAGATCCTACTATTGTGCACTCCTGGATGCTGGAGTTTGATATCCCCTCTTTTTCCACTCCTCTTACCAATGGGTCCTGTATGCTTTTGAAAAGACTGTGCTGTTAATTTTCAGTGGGTAGTGGGCCCCTGCAGATAATGTCTTAAAAGGTTTGCAAAAGTTATTCCCCAATCAGAGTGTGGTTCTTCAAATCCTACTGCTATGCATAAATTCTGGGAGTTCCCGTTTGTTTTTAAATCTCTGAATAAGTGTTTACCACTGGATCACCACTATTTTAGATGCTAAGTTTCCACATTGCAGATCAAGCCTATGGGCTGCCTACCAGGAAAACCCCCACCCCAACTTACCCTCCCTTCAGACATGGCTCGTGCAACATTCAGCCACTGCAAGAGTTTATATAGCATGCAGTTGAATGAATCCTTTTTTCTTTTCTGCTGACCAGTTGCAGTTTTGGCTCTTTTTTACAACTACTCCTCTAATGTATTCTCCCAATCCCTTCTCACCCTCAGTTTCAAGCCCTATCAGTACCTATGTAATATGGGTGAAATGTCTAACGAATTAAATCTTCCTTCCTTTTGTTATGCTTGATAACTTGTTAGTCTTTAGGCTATTAATGTCCTTTGGCTATTAGTATTGTCACAACATCTGAATTTTATAATTTGTATTACTTCCTTTTCCTGCCTTCCTTCACATAAATAGTTTAGATTGTATGTTTCTAGTAATATCTGTGTCACTGTTACTGTTATAGAAGCACTGATGAACATGGTTACTGTTGTTACTGTCATTTTGTTATCTGACTATTTCACCATTTGGTCTTCAATCAGGTGTTTAATCTGCTGGTGATCAATAAACATTTGGTTGTTGGTAAAAAAAAAAATTACCGTGACCAAAGATCAATTCATTCATTCATTTTTTTTTTCATATTTTCATTTATTATCTTTAATAACTTTAAGCGGGTTAACTGAATAAGGGCCACTTTCATCAAGAAAATAAAAGTGCAGAAGATATGAATGAATGTACAGTGAACAGACCCACCCCACCAATACAGATAGATAAATAAAACAAGGGCCGGTAGTATTTACATTTCAGGACAGAAGAATTTAAAATTAGGGAGGTTTAAGGATACATACTACTTTTTAAAATCAGGTAAAAGCTAGGAAAGAGTTACCTAAAGACTAATACAAACTGCTCACATGCATTTAAATCAATTATATTTTAGTTATAATGAAGCCTATATATGCATGTCCAAGTGAAATATGTGCTTGTCCAATTTTATTTTTTATTTATTTACCTTTCTGACCTCTTGGCCGTGGTCATTATCAGCTACCACCAGTGTCACTCCTACTCTCTCATCCCCTTTCAAAGCAGACCAGTTTCACAGAAGACTAGGGTGACCAACCTGTGGTCACAGTTAGTGAAACAATTATTCATCTTGCAGTGGGGTAGAGGAGATGGATGTATCTAACTCAGCATCTTGCACTCCTGACCTTAGGGATATTTTGTGTGCCTTAACCTTCCCCTGAAGGGCAGGCATATACTTATAAAAGCACCCACCTATGGGCATTCTTGACAGCTTTCCCTCTGAATGGACACACAGGCATATGTGGTCTCTAGTGGATCCACAGCAGTAACATAGTTTTATAAAAAAAAAATGATGTAGCATGTTGTCTTCTGTCCACTTGACCTTACATCCTTGGTTGTCTCATCAGCTGTCCAAGCCACAAGTCAGTTTAGGTGGGCAACACTGCAGGTGAGTACCCTGCTATTGTATGAATGGACTAGCTACTGCATTTATCCTATTTTAAAGATGGAGAAAGACAGAATGAAAGATAGGCAGACACCTAGATATGGCTACTTAATGAATTGTACACTACCAAAACATTAATATATAATATGTCAAGTTTACAAATCTAGAATATTGAAAGAAGCACTGAATCAGATGTGAAGAAAATAGACAAATTTGACATTGTCATCTGTGCTAGCATGTCTGGCTGAAGCTTTGTACATAATTTCAGATTAACCTGTGTAATATATGTCAGCATGACTAGCTATGGTATTGTAAATAAGTTCTTACATGTTGATTAATACTCTGCATGTACAGGATGTTTAAAGAGTTGAACCGTGTTCATTTACATTTCTAACTGTGCATGTTTATGCAGGAGATTCTAAATGCAAACTGCCAGAGTCAGCTGATCTTCAGATGATATCAAAATGTATTCAGATGCTCTGTGTTTACTGTCAGAGACTGAAAGACAGGAAGGAACTTTAATAAACAGCTGTTTGCTGATTTTCAAAGAGTGAAATAAAAATAAGAGCTGGAACAGGTAAAGCAGTTAACCTAGATTATAAAAGAGCCTGCTGAATACAGTTTGAACAGCTGAGTTCAGTTCACAGTTGAGTTGTGTTCACATTTCACAGTTGTGTTATTGTACTGAGCAGTGGATACCCAGAGGACTCATCAAGAACTGTAATCCTGCCTTTGTTCTTTTGTAATATTTAGTTTAGATCAGGGACAGTGTTCTTCAGTTAGACAGAAAATTATAGCTAATTAGTCAGAGTTTTTCTAAATGCTGGATTTCTGTCCTTCAGTATTTATTTCGTTTTCCTGGTGATTGAATTCTGTTTGTTTATTGAAATTACTGTTTTACATTTTTTAATCATTTTACTCATTATTAAATATTTTTATTATATTACATTGTGGCTGGTCAATTAGTGTATTCTTTAGTGGTTTGAGAGTGCCTACAACTGCTTTGATAATTCCTGGGCCACCCTGAAAGCCTAGCAGCTTTAGGTCATATGATACTATTTGTTTTGATATCTAATTTTAATAATTGAATACCCCTTTAAAAGGGCATGTAGACACTCTGATTATTTTGGGGAAGGAACACAGCTGTAAGTCTGTGCAAGAAGTGTTTGGTTGTGTGAGATTCAATTTATTTAAGTGTGAGTGTACCAGAGGTCTTAAAGTGGGACACATTGCTCTGGAGAGTGTAATAAGGAGTTACATTAGGGGTGGAGAGAAGTATACAGTACAGTTCCAGGTTATAGAGTGTGTTCCTGTTGTGCTCTTAGGGGAAAATTGTGAAATATTACTCCTGTTCAAGTGACAGCCTCACACTGGAGTCAGTGGTGAGGACTGAAGTTCATCAGTTATTGATGCAGGATAGTAGGAGATGTCACATATTGGTGGCAGTTCGGTGGGATATTAACCAGATGTCACAACAGAAAAAATGTAGTAGTCCATATACAAATTCTTTAAACAAAATACTACTTCTCCATCTGTTTCTGCAGAGGCCATGACCTCTGCATTGACCAAAATAAGGACTGTGAGCACAGAACCCTATTAATTATATATATGCAAAATCTGAGGCTACTGTTTTCTATTGTCTTTAAGTTGTTCTTGATATGCATTGATTTTGTGTATATTAATGGCTCTGTAGCATTTCTGCTTGGAATTCCACTGAGAAAAGGGAACTTTTAGCTTGACATTTCTTTTCAACAACTTCTAATAAATAAATAAATTATTTAGTACATACATTCTTCAAGAATGAATGTTTTTTTTTTCTGCAGAAGCAACTATTAACTTTTCATTGAGTTACTGAAACCTCATAGTTATTACATTTCAATGTCAGGGTTCCAGGGTTGTGGATAAAACCCCCTCACCTTGATCATATAGCACTTATATGCCCCTTAGAAAAAATCAGTAGAACAGTTTAATACCTTATGCGTAAGTATATATATATATATATATATATATATATATATATATATATATATATATATATATCTGGTTTACTATTGAACTGGGAATGTGCCTGTGCTCAACTGGCATGTGCTCAAAAGGCACTTTTCCAATGGGTAGAATGCTGAACCAGAAAACATCGACTACTCTACAGAGAATGGGTAGTGTAGGTCAATTAACTGAGTTTGACATTGGGAATGGAGGTCGCTGTTCAATGAGGAACAGGGAATTAACCCATTTCTTCACTGTAGTGCGATCTCGGAGTTGGTATACTTAATTTGTAGGGGGCATGGGGAGGGCGTTGACTGTGGAATGTCACGGCACGTTAATCTGCATAGTGTGGGTGACTGACGTCACCTTCTACTATGTTGAGTACATTGAACTACGGATTTCGATGTATTCAGTTTTGACTTAACTGCCTTTTTGACAGCACATATTCAACATTTTGGGTCAACATTGTGACCGGTCAACCGGTGCAGTTTTGTTAATTCAATAGTAAACATATATATATATATAGATATGTATATATATATATATATATATATATATATATATATATATATATATGTATACATACATCTCCTGTTATGTTGATATAATTTAAAGTCTATACACAAATCAATAAAATGGATATCCTCAGTGGTGCAGGGGTTAGCGTTGCCACCTCACAGCAACAGGTTCTCCAGTTTGATTCTTGTCTAGGGTGCCTTCTGTGTGGAGTTTGCATGTCCTCCCTGTAGTCACGTGGGTTTCCTCCAGGAGCTCTGATTTCCTCCCACATCCCAAAGACATGCTGTAGGTAGATTGGACACTCTAAATTGGCCCTAGGTGTGAGTGTGTGCCTTCTGTGGAAGGTTGGGTGCCAGGCTGGCAACTTGACACCATACAACTCCACTGCGAATCATTTTGTGGACCATTGTTCCGCTGTGGTGGCCCCTAACCATGATAAGATGAAGGGAGATGATGACGTAAATCAATAAAATATCTTAGCAGTTTGTCTTTTAAAAGACACAGCTATTTAGTCAGAAGGTATATTTAAAACATAGAAACTGTAAAGTACAACACAGAAAACATCCCAGATTGGGTCAGATTTCAATTCTGAAATACTTGCTTTCAGTGTAAGTGACTTACTTTGGTGTAAGGTCTTTCTATAAACAGGCTTACACCCAGGGCCAAATCCAAAAAAACCTGCTCTCAGTGTTAAGTGGTCATTTCATTAGAAAAAAAATGTTTATGCAGGGGGTATGAGCAATGCCAGGACATCCAAAAAGTTTCATTGGAGGGGTTTAGATTCTCATAGATATAACTAAGTAGGCAAACAGCTTGAATTATATACCCGTGGAGGGGTCACAGGTTGGGTGAAATAATTGTGCATCTGCTTAAAAAAATGTCAGATCATTTTCCCATGGTAGGAGTACAAAATGATAACCATTTAAAATGTTGGGACCTGCTAGAGTGAGTCCTGAAATAAGGAGACTGAATGGCCTAAAGATCGGACTTGTATATATTAGTCTGAGATGTAATTTCTTGGAATATTCTCTTTTCTCCAATGTATGGCAATCTAGGAGTTGATATATTTAAGTTTGGGAGATGTGGGGGCAAAAAAGAGTTTTAAGGAGAAGAGCTGTTTTTGATTTTCATTTTTCTTTTGTGTTTTCATTTTTTTCCCGACTTTTTAGCACTCGGCATTTTGAGTGCCGACATTTCAATAGGGAGCTGTATCAAATGTGGTTGGGAGGAGATTCAAACTGGATGTCTGATTAATGGAGGTTTAGAGTTTTGAATGGAGTAGCTCAAGCAGAAGGCCTGCAAGAAGGAATGTCGGAGGGATTATTATATAGCATGAGTGATAGAGCTTGACCATGGAGGGCCGTGAAGTGGGTGTAGGGTAAAACAGATTTTATGTTTTTCACCACCAAACTAAAATATAAAAGAGAGAGAAATGTGGTCATGAGGATGATGATTAGAAATGAGAGTGGCATGGCCTGTGATAGCATGCTGCACAGTTTCACATATTTCTGTGGTTATCTGTACAAGAAGGGTGTCAACAATTTGGAGGAAGGTGTTCATTTGAGACCACGTTTGGGAATGTTAATGGGGAGAAATTAGAAGATGAAATCATTACAAGAACAGTGTTTGACAACATCAGAAGTATTAAAATGTGAAAAGCAATCCTTTTGGTGAAGACAGTAAGATGAGTTTTTGCAAAATTTTATAAAATAGTTGATTTTATAAAATAGTTGACTTTCAACTGCTAGGCAACTGTTAGAAGATATGGTTTGACTCTTTAATAGCTTTTCAAAGACAGACAAATCCCACCTTCTTAGGAGGAAACAAATACTTCTATAAGGGAGTAAGAAATGGAAGGCCAATACCCAGAAAAGTATAGGTCTGCATTCTTTGTTAAAGCAAATACAAAAATTTATGTCAGGACCATGCTGATTCCACTGTTATTACCAAATAGATGGTGTTAAGGATAGAAGGTCACTGAACCATTGGAAGTATTTGACAGATTAAATTTTGGAAAGGCCTCAGATATCTTGCCTGATATTAAAAGAGTCTTTGATAAGGTGAGTTGAGCATACCTGGAAGGAGTAATGTGGGAGAGAGGTCTTGAGAGGTTCATTGTGGGAGTGATAGCTTATAATCATGCTCCAAAACTGAAGGTAACTGCAAATAGTGGTCTTTCTGGCCCATTTGCAGTTGCAAAGAGAATGAGATGCACCAATCTGTTTTTATTGGTAATCAAAGTGTTCCCCTTGGAGGGTACAAGCCAGGCTAATATTATACCACTTCAGAGACAAACATTTTCAAGAATATGAATCTGCTCACCTGTTAATGTACAGTGCTATCACATAAGAAAGAAAAAAACAGGTGTACTACAGGTCTTCTCTCAGTCTGGTTAGAAGTCAGGCCTGAACTATTCTAAGAAATCGTGAGCCACTGTATTGAGGGAGGAGGATAAACCTTAAACATTTATAAAAGAAGGAAGCATTTATACTTGGGCCTTAGATACTTGCTTTCCCTGATGGTAAGAAAAAATTGAAGAATGACCTTTTAGAAGGTGACTCAGTCATTAGATGGTTACAGGGGAAATGTTACGTAATTTTGTGGGTGAATACACATAACCAGTAGCCCCATGTTTAGTGTATGTATGTATGTGTGTATATATATATATATATATATATATATATATATATATATATATATAAAATCTGTACTATTTAATGAACAACCATTTCACAGAAAGTGAAATAGCTGAGCACACTTTTGCGAAAGTGCTTTTCACCGTAAAAGCACTTTCGTGAAAGTGTGCTAAGAAAAGATAAAAATCTGGGGAAATTTTTTATGCACACTTTAGTGAAAGTGCTTTTTTGGTGAAAAGCACTTTTGCTAAAGTGTGTTTGGTTGTTTACGTTTCGTGGAAACGTGATTTCATGCAATAGTCTTAGATCCATACATATATATATGTATATATATACACACACACACACACACACACACACACACACACACACACAAATGTGTGTGTTTGCCGTGTCTACTAATGTTAGCTGATCCATGGAAATATTCATGTGCTTTCCATCAACACACTTACAGTGACAAAAACACGTTGGTATGTTACAGTGGGTGTTCTAAGGTTAACCCTCAGAACATGTAAATAAAACAAAACTGTGTTTTACATAGGGGCAAGCTTCCCTGCACCCCCATGTTGGGAGCTGTGCTGCCAAATATAGAATTACTGGAGAAAGGCTATATCCTTCTACCTCATGGACTGTCAGTCTCATGCAGCTGTTGACCATTTCCATACAGTCTACCAACTTGAGTTGACAATACACCAGTCGGTTATCCAAAATTTGACCTACTGCAGCCATTGCATATATGTATATGTATATATATATATATATATATATATATATATATATATATATATATATATATGTACACACACACACATATACATATGTGGATACATTACAGCTTTTAGTCATTGCATTAGCAGTAGTTGGTTGTATCAAAATAAAAAGTACAAGATCAGTAGTTAATATGGTTGGAGAGAAAAATAAGTAGATTTGATAGATCTTGCTTGGACATGCAGAAGACTGAAAGTGCATGGCAGGGTGCTTATTTCTGTTGATATCTCATACCCAGTAACCTTGAAACTCTGCAAAGGGTCGGTAGAGTATGGAGACCATGGTGGGAGAACTGTGTGCACAAAATGGGTAAGTCAGGCAGTGAGTAAAAGGAAGGAGCTACAAAAGTACCTGAATGAGTGCAGAGAAGTTTTAGTGCTAAATTTGACTGAATAGGGGAATGAAAGTTTTAGTTAGGACAAAAAGTGGAGGCAACGTCTTACCTCAAAGTCAGGTGAAAATGAGAGATTCAAATCTTCAGATAACTGATTAAGGTAGAGAAGTAACCAAGTTGAAGAATTATGTGAGGTTGCAAGTAGAATATAGGGTCTCAGAAGAGCAGTGGTTGGACTATGAATGTTTATAAATGGAGTTGTCAAAACCATGGACAAAGACAAAGTGTAGTCAGGAGAAAAGTGGGACCTGTAATCATGACCCTAGATGGACACTGGATACTTACCATGCAGTGATGGTGAGAACCCTGGTTGAAACTTGTGCGACATCAAACCTATAGAAGGTTAGACATGCTTGGATTCAAGATGCGAAAGGCTGGAAAGGAGATGAATCGACATAAGATGAGACTTGATAGTCTAGAGTAGATATCAAAATATTGATTCTGATTCCTGATATACTCTTATGTAATCTCTACAAATGGTATTTAATATCTTAGAAACTCAGTGCTAGGGGTTGTGAGATAAACAGTGAATGCTGACCTCATGGTGATGAAGAAGGAGAGACGTTTGTATGCTGTTAGTGTTACCTGGATATCCAAAGAGTATGTTAGAGCATGGAAGAATGTTGGAGAGTTTATGTGAGGGATTGTCCCCTTAGGTGAGATGTCATTCTGTTTGGGACCATGAAGGATGGGGATAAGACTAGAAGTAGTCATTATATGTGGCTGGGATCAGAGGACCATTTCTGGACAATGAAAGAAGGAAATGGCATATGCTTACTTAGACATTTATTATGTCTAGGGATTGGAGACTGTCCTAACCGGAGTTGGGAAGAGGAGGAGGCAGGTAGGTAATTGGATAGGGTCCAATGTGAGTAAAGGAATGGTGGAGAAAGGGACCATGATTTAAGTAAATGATGAAACATATAGTGGAGGTGAGTTGTTGATAAGGCTAGGTAAGCTGTACAGTGCAAGCTGGTCTTACGAGTAGAGGAATGCATTCATATATTAAAAGAAAGGACGGGTGATACTTGTAAGATAGCATGGTGACCTGTGAATTATCATTATTATTTTTATTATTTTAGTAGTAAATGAATTAGGAATTAGCCAGCTAGGTAGTTTGGGCATGTCACTGGGACTGTTTGCATTAAAAGGAGCAACCCTATTGTTAGACAGGGAGATGCAGGAGGGGTTGCTATAGGAGTTGTGACAAGTGCTTGACTGCATAGCGGAAAGATAGTTTTCTCTATCTGGACCTACTTTCTCATAGATTGGGTGTAAAAGAGTTGGTACTGTAATGTTTCTGAATTTCCTCCTGATGGATAGGTTGCACAATAAATGATTTGTGAAATTTTAAGGAACGCGAGAATAGCAGGAGATGAGGAGTCGTTCCTCACAACTGTCCAAATTTTCACAAATGTCCTCAATTTTGCCTCATATTTTTGTTTCAGTTCTTCATAAAGTGTGTATTTTTTGGGCAAATCATGGAGGATTAAAGTAATTAAATAATGGCAGACATTTGAGTTTCAGACTTCATAGTTTTCAGAAAGTGCATGCTAATACAAATCCTGTTATTCCAGCAATTTTCTAAGTTTAAAGGAGCAATATTTAAAATATGTCCGTGTTTTGGATCTTTGTCCTCCCATTATTTATGGCTTTGTCCAGATTTCCTGTGTTAAGAAGTTGAGAGGTATGTGACTAATTTAAGTAATAATCTGATGTATATGCTGAGCAAGATACTGAAAGCTGACAGTGAGGAGGGAGTGTTATTCTTTCAGGTATAATTTTGTTGTCTGGGATTTGACTGACCCTTTCTAAAATGTAGCATATCTATAACCTCTTTACTGAAATACTAATATACGTAGATTGTTTTATTTGTTCTAGTACTAAATATTTCTGTGCTCTACACATAATGTGCCTTTTCTCTGAGTAATATAAAAAAATTAAAAAAACAAACAAAAAAGCTTTCTGTAAGACTGTATCTTGTCCTGTACTACATATCTATGTAATACCTACCTGGGACTAGTCTTTTATAGCATGATATATTTTACTAGGTACCTCTGTGACTTTATTTATTTTTCTTCTGATAACACTGTATATGCACACACACACACACACACACACACACACACACACACACACACACACACACACACACACACACACACACGCATATATGTGTGTGTGTGTGTGTGTGTGTGTGTGTGTGTGTGTGTGTGTGTGTGTGTGTGTGTGTGCATGTGTATAAAATGAATTGTTTTTATATTTACAGATGTCTATCAGGAAACCATGAAACATTCTTACTCTTTTTTTTCATTGCTTCAAAAGGATAAGCAAAATATTAAATAAAGACTGCATAAAAGCAGCTAAATACAGAGCCAGTATGAAAATAACTCTTCCTGGTATGCATACACCAGAGACCTGTCTTGAATGCACAAATGTATTTTTATATAAGTCAATATCCTTCATGAATTACAGTAGCTGTTAAGTGATACGCCATTTGAGTTATAAACGCAGACAAATTTTCCAAGGACACATTTATGTTCTGTGTCTCATTTCTTGGATGAGGCGGCAGAGGAGGGGTTCTGGTGTATAAAGTAGTATAACTAAAGTCCTTACATGTTATGGGGAACTGTCATCTGGACAGAATGTCATTCTCTAGAACAGATGAATCATCAGGAGGTTAAGTGTTTGTGACAAAAATGCAGACCTAGTAAGTGAACATAAGCAAAGTGATTTTAAAGGCATACATGTCTTTGCAATGAGTATAGCATCTGTCAGTTTAGCTGGGAAAAGCCAGGCTATTTCATGCATCTGTTTTATGAAGGACAATCCAGGTTATTGCATGCATATTTTTTATGTACAACATATGAATAGGATGACACAAGTTATTTCTTGGATTGTCCAGTTGAGAGTAGCAGACTAGGCACACATTTCCTGGTGACTGCACAGAATTCATCTGATGACAGGTGTTAAATAACATCACAACAATGGTGAGCTTCATATAACAATATGACAAAGAGCACATGATGGTGAGACACAGGCAGGCTGTGTTTTCTATTGGTGTGGGACTGGGACACGAAGGGTGCATGTTGCAATATAAATTATGCAGGTATACTTCCAGCAGGCAGTGCAACTTTAGCTTAGCACTC
Organism: Protopterus annectens; assembly: GCF_019279795.1. Taxonomy (NCBI): domain Eukaryota; kingdom Metazoa; phylum Chordata; order Ceratodontiformes; family Protopteridae; genus Protopterus; species Protopterus annectens. Next base: position 609,782,393 of record NC_056736.1, on the reverse strand, counting down.
ATCACTGATACAAATCTGTCAGATGGCATTGTAACTTGCACTGCCCCCACCTTTCAGCAGGTTAACATGCTTGAAAAATGAACAGCGATAGCTACTCCTCACTTCCAGTATGGAAAACTGGTTGTGCTTCATGAGATTACTAGCTTGTGACTAGTGCTTAATTTCAAGTAAACACCACAGGGCTTGCAAAGACAGAGTAACATTAGAGTAAAATTGATTGCACAGTGAAGGCATGCCACTATTGTGAGAGGACACCACAGACATGCTCAGATTCTATTTGTGTATTTATTTAACCTTTATCACCCAAGTTAGCCCTACTAGGCCAGCAGCCTCATTTGAGTGGAGAACCAAGGTGGTATTCATACTGACTAAGGAAAGTTTGACGAGAGCTACTATTTAAATTTATTTTCTTACATTTGTAAATCAAGCAAAAGATGAAATTTATTATGCATATTTACTTAATTTTTGGCAGGTACATTCTACAGAGAGAAATGCTCCTTTATAAAAATGTCCTAGAAAAAATATCTGTAATACAAATGTATGGTAAATGTATTAGCCAACTGAACTGTGCAGTGTGCTTTTGAGAAGTAGGTGAAAAGCTAAACAGTGGCATGTAGAATTTGAAAAATGCGAAATGTGCCTTTAAGTGGCCTGTGGGAATATTCTCACAGAGTTCTACTCAAAATCTAATATATATATATATATATATATATATATATATATATATATATATATATATATATTAGATGACAGTGACTTGATTATAAATTGCTATTGTATAAAAGGGAAAAACCTGGTGTGTTAAATTTAGGAAGTTAGTCCCTCAACTGAGGAATTATCTAAAGGAAGATCAGAACATGTGGATTGAGAGAGCTCCGTCAGGATTTAACTGTGGAGTGTAACCTGTAAAGTGTACTCTTTGGAAACACTTGCTGACAGTGTTTGAATCTGAGCCTCAGAGTGGCCCACAGCCTTGGACTTTTATTTTCAATGCAGCCTATATTTAGGGGGGGGTACGAATTGAATATTGTTATGAGAAGTATCTAAGGTACTGTTTGCATTATTTAAATCTGAAAAGTCAAATGAGACAATATTTTGGTTTGCTAGAGTACACATCAAACCTGTGATGCCTATAACTCTGCATTCACTGCCTTTTTTGGACTTACACTGGTGTTGTGTGCATGGGCAATTGGTCAGAGACTTGCCAACATTTAGTTCCTTGTAGTATCTGTTCTGCCAAGTGTAAATCATATTTAGCCTGCAAAATCCCTATAGTACTGTGACTGTCATGTTCCTGGTATGTTACCTGATATCTGCATCTATGGAGGGATAACTGGGGAAACTGTAAGTATGGACTGGCCAAAATCTAGTACAGCTACAGCAACAGCTTATTTTGCTGGGCAATATGGTTACCATTTCCAATGCCTTACTGCCTGAAATGAGCCTAGCCAGGAAAGATGGCCTGAAACATTTAGTGACATTTGATTAAGCTACCACAGATAATTGTAGCCATGCAGACTGGGCAAGAAACTGGTCACCTAGCTGACAGGAGAGGCTCTCAAAATATACATGGACAAGGAAGAGACTGAGCAAATGGACTAGGATAAACTTAAAAAATAATTGTTAGGATTGGTGTAACCCCCTAAGGTACAAGCAATAACATTTCATAACTAGAATTTTAATGTAGATAAAGCAGTAAGTGCACAGATACATGACTTAAAGCACATTTTAAAGTACTGGCTTAAACTGCATAGTAACAAAAATGCATACATGTTAAAAAGTTTTAACAATAGGGCACTTTAAAAGAGTGTTTCTTGTAAAACTAAAAAAAAATGAGCACAGCAAATCGATCCCAAGAACACTGATAAGATTGTAGCATTAGTAGAATGCTTATTAATCAACAACATACTGCTTAAAATGAGTTGTCTGCTTCTAAGGCTAACACTGTGGTAAGAAGCTGACCTTCTTCATTGAAACAAAAAGCAAGTAATGTGTTAATTTGCTACAAATATTGGGAAGCGTTGTGTGCTACTAACTCTAAAGTGAACGATTCTGACAGAAACTGGAAAACTACAATGAATGCATTAGCTAAAGCTGTTCCAGCATCGAAGATAATTATGTCACCTCTGTGTTGCTGTCTTGCAACCACATTAGTAAAATGTACTTTATGTTTAGGAGGAAAGGGGGTTCAAGCTTTGCTAGATTATGGAAGCATATATTTTCCTATCAGGAGGTGCCTTGGCCACTGGGCATAAGACTAGTAACAAACAAAAAGCGGAGGTAATTTGCATTTGAGGTGATAGAAAAGTATATCCCCAGTACAGATATAGAACTGCAAGCAGTTCTTGGAAAACCATTACATCCCATGGCTGTAACCCATGATTTAATTCTTTCAACTCATGATATAATATTATAAAAAGATTGTCTCCATTCTAAAGCATAATGGAAAATGTGGGAAGAGAAAGAATCTAGAAGCATAGTGTGGCAAGACGATATATTGATTCATTATAAGAATGGTAGGATAATAAGGTTATGATACTCATACGGAGACCCAGAATGAAAATTAAGAGACGGAAACTGGCACATAAACCCCAAAAAGAATTTAGAATTTGGTTCTGGATAGACAGTTAAAAATAATCTTGATTTATCAGACTTACAAGTAAGACAGATAAACATTAAAAATGCGGGTCTATATTAAAATCCCGAAAGGCCTTAACAGCAAATGTATGTACATTGACACATAAAGGTCGATGTACATAAAAACAAAACACATAATCGGTGAAAATCACAATGCCGAACGTGTTTGTTTAGCCAGCAGTGTGATTGTGGGAATAAGGAAATATACCCTTTTCCCCACTGTAGTGCGGTCCAGAAGCTGGTATATTTAAGTGGGGGGGGGTACATGGGGCTTGCTGCCCTGCAAAAGTGGGTTAATTTCAGTTTTGTATCTTCGTGTGAACATACCTGTGAGGTGCTCTTGCTTGACGTGATACGTTCGGCATTGCGATTTTCGCCAATTACATGTTTCGCTGTTTATGTACATCGATGTTTATGTGTCAGTGTACATACATTCGCTGTTAAGGCCTTTCGGGATTTTAATATAGACCCAAAAATGCATGCTAGGAAGGTGATACTATAAGTAGATCAAGAGAGAGAGAGAGAAAGGCAATATAAAGTTGTAGGGAAAGATAATAAGCAGGATGTTCTCATTACTTCTCACCCCTGTTTTGACTTAGGGGGTAACTTCTTATATAAATTAAATAATATTATGCATCAGTGACTAGTACCATGACCTTATAGGACAATATTAATGAAAATAGACCATAGTCATGTATTAAGTAGGTCATTTGGGGATGAACATAACTAAGGCAAAAATATTAGCCAGATTTTACTAGCCATGCATAATAAAAAAGATAACTTCTGTGCTTCATTTCCAGAATGCCAGAAAACTGCACCCATCCTGGGTATTAGAGTCATTTGATCCCAATGCCTATCACAGAAGTACCATTTGAACATTTTGCCATGGTCATAGTGGTGCCATTTGGTAAAATCCAGCAATGGGTAGCAGTACATAGTAGTCATAATGGATTATGCTAACATATTTCTAGAGACAGTGCCTTTACATAAAGCTAAGGCTATTACCAGGGAACTGCTACTGTCAAGGAGATACTTATTGATAAAAGCTTTAAAATTAAAAAGTTAAAGACATCCATCTGCTATCCAAAAACTGATGGGTTAGTATAGCAGAAGTGGGTTATTGCTATTATACTATGACATTATTTAAGAAAAGAAATAATTACTTTTCTTAAATAATGGCATTGTATAATGCCTCTTTGCTGCCCTTCCGCAGCTGTCTGGTATCCGTGGCAGTTCTGATGTACTGCGCATGCCTACGCAGTACATCAGAGCTGTGGCCAAAAGCAACGGAGAAAGCAAGATCTCCGTTGCTTTTTACTGTTTCGCTATGTTAAATGGGTTTAACATAGCGAGACAGCTTTAAAATAAGCAACGGAGATCTCTGTTGCTTATTTTAAAGCTGTCTCGCTATGTTAAACCCATTTAACATAGCGAGACAGGTTTAAAAAAAGCAACGGAGAAAGCAAGATCTCCGTTGTTTTACATTGTGTCGCTATGTTAAAGGAGTTTAACATAGCGAGACAGCTTTAAAAAGCAACGGAGATCTCCATTGCTTTTTTAAACCTGTGTCGCAATGTTAAACTCTTTTAACATAGCGAGACAGTGTTTTAAAAGAGACTTATACTAATGGAAAAAGTCCGGGCGACCGGACCTTTTTCCATTAGTATAAGTCGATTTACAACGTGCATGCTGGCCAATCAGCGTTCATGTTTTGGAATATTAATGGGGGGTCATGGTATAATAGAAATGTTTAAACACATGCAAAAAAGTCATTGATGCAGATGGAAACATTGAGACCAGTTGTTAAATTAACTATTGTTTGTAATCAGAAAAGTGCCACAAGTTTCAACTGGGATTACCCCGTCTGAACTTCTATATTACAGGCATCCAAGAAGGCTGCTTGACATTGCTAAGAAAACTTGACAGAAAGAAGAGACACCACTTAAAAGTGTGGTTGAACTCAGGTGATACCTATTCTGACCATTTTTGTAACATGATGGGAGACTACAAATATTGGTCTTTCCTATGTACCTAGGTGAGATGGTGTCTTCAGAGTTAAAAAAATAATTACACCTCTCACAAGTCATGTCATGTTGGTTCAGTAGTAGCTGGTTATCAGAGACCTTCACTGTCTCGGAGTGCCAAGTACAAAGAGTCTGGAAAAATTGGATAAGATAGACTGGGCTTCCACATTTGCCACTTGGGTTAAATTGCTGAAGCTGGGAATGATATATTGAACCAATTTATTCAGTATGAAGGTAAGAGAAGATATGTTAACAAGATCAACTGTGCTGGGGAGGGGTTGTTCAAAGTGAGGCAAAATGCATAACACTGATATAACACCTACTTGAACCTATAAGCAGGAAATGATGTAATATGGTCTAAGCTGAGAGTAGTACTTGACTATAGTTTGGTACATCACACAGTTTCAGTAATAAGAGGGTAATATACAAATTCAATATAATAACCTAAGTACAGGTAGCAAAACTCGATCACACTATGCTCAAGAGTATCAGGCTCAGATACAAGTAATAGAAAATAGCAGATTAGCATTTGGCTCAGGTGCGACATACCACTCAGTTCAAGATTTGATTCCAACCAGTTGAATAAAGGTTGCTTCACATGCCACAAAATATATTTTTCCAAAAGTCAGTGGGCTAAGGTATCACAAAATGATTGCTTCTAGGATTTATCAGGCAGAGACTTACAAGTACTCAAATATGGTTACTGTCAATAATGAGCCTAAGCGCAAGAGGATGTCTGTATAGCAATAACTATTTTGATGATGGATATGAACTGGTTTGGGAGAAACACTGAGCTATTTTAACAAAAAATATGAAAAACTTACCTGCAAGCAAAAAAAAATAATAATTCTAATCAAAAAGCAGCAATATGTAAAACAGTGTAGCTGATATGGGAACAACAAGGAGATCCTATAGGCATACAATTGCAGCTGAGCTCAAATCAGCACAGACAAGAGCCACGCTGTGCTAGCAGTAGCAACCATTAGCAGCTGTGCAAACTAGGAGGTGAACCAAGATGAATGTACCAAATGTTTTATAACACTTCGAAACATAAAAAAAAAAACATTTGTCCATATAGTGCTACACTTTCTGCCACTGTGTATAGTCCAGTGAGGCTAACCCTAGTTAGAACTCATCAATTCAGCAGCAGTGTGTAACATAGGAAAATAATATTGAGCAATCATGCCAAACAGAGCATCATAATTTAAAAGTGACACTTAAAAATCACATCCAGTTAAAAAAACTGCAGCTTAATCATGGAGCAAACAGAATGCCCTGTTTCAAGAAAAAAGTGAAAAATAGTGTTCCTAATGAAGAAAACTCTGGCAGAGTAAACAGTATTGACACATTATCACTAAGTGCCCATTTAAAGAACATAGATGGAAATGAATTACATAGAAAACACTTCTCTGATGTCTTTGGGACTGCAGCAAGGTCAAATCCCACTAGAACTGATCAACCCAGTAGCAGTGGGTAGCAAGGAAATGTACAGAGCAGCACAGACAGGGGAGCAGGTCTTGATATACAAAATTTAAAAACTACATTTAAAAGTCACACTCAGTCATGAAAAAACACTGTGAAGTACATCTAGAACAACAAGAACCCACAGAAAAAAACGCAGTTTACCATCATCATCATCAACCCCCTCTTCCCTATTTTTATATGGGATCAGAGTGTCACATCAACTGCTGCCAAACCAATTTCTTACCTTCTTTGACAGTCATGGCTGTCTTTCTCAGGTCTTCTCTCATACAATCCATCCATCTCTTTGATGGATGTCCTTGCCTAAACTTACCCTTTTCCTGTCTCCCCACATCCGCTTCACCAAATTGTCTTCTGCTTTCCTGCAGATCACTAAAGCAGGACAATAAGAAACTCTGTTCTCCTTGACTTTCACTGAAACTGGGGCTTCTTTGGCTTCTGTCCTCATTTCTTCACAGGTCCCACAGTGTTTATCCTGCAATCCATCTCAGGTACTTCATCTCCCTCACCTCAAGCTTCCTCAGGTTTCTGTGCCATACAGAACAACTGGTTGCACCATTGTATTGTACACCTTACTTTTCAGCTTCTTTGCCATCCGTCATATGCTATCTTGACATTTTGTGCCGCCACACCTCTTACATACTTGAGGCTGTTAACTTGTTTCACTGTTATCCCTTCTATCTCAATTTTAAACTTCTGAGGATTTCTCCCATTTGCTGCATATTCAGTTTTATCCCATCTGCCATCATTTTTGCATTCAAGTCCCCTACTATTTGCTGGTAGTGCCACATTTTGTGTAAACAGCAGTTTTGGTGATCTGTTCTGCTGAGGGTACAGTACAATTTGACCACAGCTGATCTGACCCCTATAATAAAAAAAAGTTACAAAAACACTCGTGTTTCAATAGAGTGAGGATCAGAATGGAGAATATTACTTCACGCAACCAGGAAAAAAAGAAGTCATGGTGGATATCTGTACTGCTTTGTTAAGTTCAATCATGATCAAAGTGTTACATTTTGGTGGTGTGATAAATGAGCATCGTATGACTGCAGAGCCACACTTCATACCTCAGTATTGACAAATGAGGTGATTAAAATGTTGAACGATCATGGTCATGGAAGCAATAATGCAGAAAGTGAAGTTGCGAAGATCAACATCCCTAAAGCGGCATACTGAAGAAGCACTGGAAATTCCAGTAGTGATCATTAACAATGCTGTAGAAGGAACATGGGAGGCAGTGAAGGGTAAACTGCCAAAGAATGAAGCAATTAAGAAGATAATCAAAAGGAAAAGACGGAAGATTTATATCGCTCCGGCACAACCTGTTGACTTAGCATCCATAGTAATTACAGAGAAGTATAAAACATGGACCAAATGAGAATTTCCTTCTTTCCGACTCTGACTAGGGAGATGACAAATGGATTTTGATATTTGGATGCAAAACTACTCAAACATGGAGTCATCTGTTAAAGAAACTCTTCTTTGATGGATTGTTCAAAATAGCCACAAAACGTTTTATCACAGGTATATGTCATAAGAAGTGAGTGAAGCAGATTCATTTTACCAATTGCTTACTGTCTGTTACCAGACAGGTGACAAGAAACATATGAGAGGATGTTGCAAGCAATCCAGGATATTTAGCCAAACTTGTTACCCTGTTCTATTTTTACAGATTACGAGCTAGCTGTAATTAATATTACATGGATGCTTTTTCCACCTGGCAAAATACATGAAGATGTCACCACAAGAAGGACTTTTGGGCCAGTATAACAAAGATGGGGACTTTGCACTTGCAGAATGAAAGATTGCTGCAGTCGCTTTCATTCCAACTGATGAACTTGACAACGCCTTTGAAGATCTGTCAGACTACATACCTGGAACACTGCAGCCAGTTCTCAACTGGTTTGAAGACAGTTATCTTGGATGGCCTAATTGCAGAGGAGTAATGAAAACCCAATGTTTCTTCCAATATTTGGTCAGTGTATGAAAGGACCTTAAACAGCGATGATCGAACCAACAACTATGTCGAGGCTACTCATAGAAGAGTGCAAACAGATTTCGGTGTAGATCATCCAACAATTTGGCATTTTATAGATGCTATTCATAAAATTCAGTGTGGCAGGGATCAAGATTATGAGGCGTTTGTCAGAGGAGCAAAACCAATAAACAAGATGATGAAATATTAAAATATGGATCAAAGACTTCTAACATTAGCAAGAGATTATGCTAATCACACAGATTTAGAGTACCTACATGGAGTTGCTCACAACTTCTTAATGGGCTAACTGTTTATATATATATATATATATATATATATATATATATATGTATGTATATATATATATATATGTATATATATATATATGTATATATATATATATATATATATATATATATATATATATGTATATATATATATATATATATATATATATATTTGTTTAAAAATTTTGCATATGTCCTACAAAGAATATTGATATTAATTTCTGTTGATTTTATTGTTAACATGTTTAAAACTTTTGTATATGTCCTTTATAGGATAAATCAACTAATTTAATTAATTAAAACAACCTAGATGTTAATTTACTGATTGTAATGTTAAGTTGTTCATTGATATTATTGATTTTATTAGGGTCAAATCATCTGGAGTCAAATCAGCAGGGTCAAACTGTCCGATTCTGGTAGGTAATTAATGTTGATTTTATTATTAAAGTGTTTCCGATTATATTGGGGTCAAATCGTCAGGGTCAAACTGTCTTGTTTTCACCTGCTGACCTGTTTACAGATGTAGTCCATCAACAGCATGAAGAACAATTGAATTGGAGATGAGCTCTGATGCATACCTACTCCCACTTGGAAGCCTTCTCTGATTCTGAACACACATTGAGTCTCTGTACATAGCCTGCACTAATTCTACCAATGATTATATTCTCACTAGAAAAATAAGTCAAAAAGTGTCCCAAACAAACAAAAGTGACATAAAAATAGTGTTGACACATGAGCAGTAAATAACCTTTAAATGCATACAAGATGGAATTGCATTAAATACAAAAAGAATGTGCTCTGACATTTTTGGCACTAGCATTAAGGTCAAATCCAGTCAGACATAATCAGTCCAGTAGCAGTGTGTAACAAGGAAATGCAGCACAGAGTAGCTTAGCCAAACAGAACAACTCCAGTAGCAGTGTGTAACAAGGAAATACAGCACAGAGCAGCCTAGCCAAACAGAACAGCTCCAGCAGCAGTGTGTAACAAGTAAATGCAGCACAGAGCAGCCTAGCCAAACAGAACAACTCCAGCAGCAGTGTGTAGCAAGGAAATGCAGAAAGAAGCAGCCTAGCCAAACAGAACAGCTCCATTAGCAGTGTTTAACAAGGAAATGCATCAAGGAGTAGCCTAGCCAAACAGAACAACTCCAGTAACAGTGTGTAACAAGGAAATACAGCACAGAGCAGCCTAGCCAAACAGAACAGCTCCAGCAGCAGTGTGTAGCACAGAGCAGCTTGGCCAAACAGAACAGCTCCAGTAGTGGTGTGTAGCAAGAAAAAGTTGATATGAAGCACAGTATAAAAGCTACACTGAAAAGGCACACACAGTCAGAAAAGTCACTATGTTAGGCTTGAATTAAGCAGAGTGCACAGAAGATCATTAGAAAAAAGACAAAAAGTGTCACAAATTATCAAAACTCTGGCAAACAAGCAGTCTTGAAAAAACATACACCAACAGTTCCCCAAAAGGAACCCAGGAACACAGGAATTCTCCTCAAATTGAAAAAATAAACCAAACTGGAAGCATCGCTGTGGCTACAACTTCTTTATTTCACATCACATTCTGGTACCTCTGCTCCATCAGCCTTCTAAGTAGTAACCTCTTAAAATTCAGTAGCCTTTTTAAATCCCCTTAATTAAAATACTAATTGATTAAATACAGTCAGTAAATTACAATTTCAACACCCAAACCTTAATGGTGCCATCCTCATAAATATATGAAAAACATCATTTCAGTATCACAAACACTTTCATTTTACATTTTTACAAAAGTAAATATATATGTTCTTTAATCCAACTTGCTTAACAATTTTCTATCTATAATGACCCCTGGTACATGTTGCATTTTTTTAATATTATATATGTTTCTTTATCGTTGCATTCAAAGCCTTGTTTTAACAGGTGCCTTCACACATGAATTTCATACCCATAACTTATTTTCTATATATTCAACTAGATTTTACATTTCATAAGATCGTTACCTTATGGAGAATTCAGGAGAAATTTAACAAACACCTCTCATGAGAAGGTGTTGGGGAAAGAATTTGCTTTGATGAAGAATATGTTGCTTAGGAGGGGGAATGGAGAGAACAATATACAGGCAACTTTGAAGAAATTAAGGGGAAACATGAATAGGAATGGTAGCCACAGCAGTGCTTCCAGTTTGGTTTATTTTTCAAACAAGCAGTCTTAACCGATTAGCAGTTAACACACTTAAAAGAATACATATGGAACTGGATTACATAAAAAAACTTCCTTGTTGTTTTTGGGACTGTTAGCAAGCTCTAGAAAGATCAAATCTTGTTAGAACTGACAATCCAGTAACAGTGTGTAGCAAGGAAATGTAGGGCATAGCAACCCAGTCAACTACAGCAGCAGCCCTTGCTATACAACATAATGTAAAAGCCACATTTAAAAGTCACAGGCAAAAAGAAAATACTTTAAACCCAGAGTAAGAAAAAAATTCCAGAACATAAGCAATTACCCATTCTCACTAGAAAAAAAAATCAAAAAGTGTCCCAAAAGTGTAAGACTCTGGCACAATAAACAATATTAATAGATTAGCAGGGGTTTATATCGGAAGTTCGAAAGCTGATAACCATGAATGCCACAACCTCGAACTCAGAAGTTTGAAGACTGAAAAGATTGAAGCCGTGGAACATCAAATTCTTTCCCAGGGAAAGAATTTGGTGGGCTGTTTCCATGGCTTCGCTATTTCCTCCACTGTGGTGCAATCTCGGAGTTGGTATATTTAAGTAGGGGGGTGTGAGGGGCACAGCCCCCCATGTTGGGGGGTGTGGGGGGCATAGCCACCCACATTAGAAATGGTTTGTAGTGTTTGTGTGTTTTGTGTTTTGTGCTAGAACAGCGATTTTTTTTCCCAGGGAAAAAAATCGCTGTTCTCAGCTTTCGGAGTTTTATGCTTTCGGGGTTTGAAGTTCAATGTTACAAAATAGTCCCACATTGAAAACAGACTTAACATGAGCAATTCTTCTCCTGAAACTCTCATTTATTGAAAACGTATCTGGCAATCCATTAAACTACAAGACTTGCTGGGACTTATAGTCAGCTAGCAAATAAAAAACAAACCAATAATGACAAAAAGTCCTTTTATAACTCTGCCCAATTCAATAACAAATCCAACCCTCGCAAGTTCTGGTATAGTATTAACAAAATTCTCTCTCCAGGCTACCCCTCAATTCCCTGCCCCTACCCAAATACATCTCTTCTGGAAACTGCTACTCTTCTCAATAAACACTTTATTGAAACCATTCAAATACTCATACCTTCCAGCTGTAACACAACGTCTCTACCTACCCCTCCCAATCCTTCTAACAAACAACTAGCCTCTTTACATCCAATTCCTACTTCTTACATCAGATCTCTTCTTCACAAACTCAAACCCCACTCTCCCTCCACTGACAATCTACCTCCTACCTTCCTCAAACTTGCTGCTGACTCCATTGCCTATCCAGTATCTATACTAATCAATAGATCTATTCAGGAATCCACCATCCCTACCTTATGGAAATCCTTTTTCACTATTCCCTTGCATAAAGGTAGAAACTCTACAGACCCATATAACTACCAACCTATAAAGCTATTCTATCTCCCCTCTCTACGATTCTCAAAAAATGTATCCACTCACAACTACTCAACTACTCCTTTAGCATAACCTCCTTATTCCCACTCAGCATGCTTTCCATCCCAACCACAGCACAACCACTGCACTCTTATCCTTTACACATACCATTGCTGAGGCCCTAGACAATAACAAACTCATATCATGTCTCTTCCTTGACCTTTCCAAAGCCTTTGATACGGTCTCCCATCCCCTACTGCTATCTAAACTTGCAGATCTCAATCTATCTTCTTCCTCCCTTGCCTGGTTCTCCAGTTACTTATCCTGCAGGCAGAAATCAGTTAAATGGCTCTCCTCCACTTCTCCATTCATACCTGTCCCAACCGGGGTACCACAAGGTTCCATCCTGGGTCCCCTCCTATTTAATGTCTTTACCAATGATCTCTATACCGCTTGTAAACGATCCTCCCTCATTCAGTATGCAGACAATTCAACTCTCATCTCCATCTCAGACAATATCTTCAATCTCCACACTCTTACTCAACAGGCCTTCCTATCCACTGAACAGTGGTTGTCCAGGAATCTACTCATTCTCAACCCTAAAAAGACCAAACTTTTATTATTTTTCCCCTGATTTCGCTCTCACCTCAAATCCACCTTTACTATTACTTCCTCTAATAACACTGTTATCCAACCTGAAGCTCACATTAAACTCCTTGGGGTCATCATAGATGATGAACTCAAATTCGACTTGCACATCCTCCAAAGCATAAAAACAAATTCACCAGAAACTTGGTTTATTGTATAGCAACAAAATAATTCTAACTACAAATGCCAGACTCTCACTTGCACAACCTCTTCTCCTCCCCTCCCTTCTATATGCTGCCCCAGTACTCACCAGCATCCAAACTACTACTTTAAACAAACTCCAACAAACTTGCCACAAGATAGCTAGATTTATCACAAACTCTCCATATAATAGACATCACTGCCTTGCCCTAAATACTCTCCACTGTTTAGAATTCCCCCATCTTCTACTGCTGTCACAACTTCAAATGCTACACTTAATTCTTTACAAACCTTCATCCTGCCCTGCTCTCTCTTCCTTCATCTCTATCTACACTACTCCACGGACTCTCTGTACCTCAAATCAGCAACTACTACAAATCTACCAACCCAAAGAACTAGCTGGCAAACTCCTATAAAAAACACTCTGTCGCCCAAGCCTAGAACAAACTCCCAAGAGACATTTGTTCCATCATTCACCCATCCCACTTTAAAGAAAAACTCAAACTTCATCTACTCAGCTTCAAAATATGTCCTTATCAAGCCCGTACTTAAGCTCCCCATGACCCTACTATATACCTTTTCAGTCCCTCCGCATACAGCTAAGTACTCCGCTATTGTGAATACTTATTAAACTCTACAATCAATACTGTTGGACTTAACTCTTTTTGTAAATATGTAAATGTATTTTTAGTCTGTAAAAATATTGATATGTTTATATCATGTTTGCATTTCTGCTTTGTCTCTAACATTCTTGCATAACTGATTTTGACTATATTTTTACTCAAATGTTTGATTCTCTGTAAACTCTGTTTTTTTTTTGAGCTTTTCTCCTCGGGTCTCCACTGAAAATGGGCCACAAGCCCAGCTGGACCAACCCAGTTAACAAATGTCAATAAATAAATAAAATAAATAAAAGGAAGCACTAATTAGCATTTATGTGAACTGTGCAGAAATGCAAAAGACAAATTTGCAATTCATGTGCTAACAGTCTGACACAGACTATTGGATGAAAGTGCCCTTTTCATGGGCAGTTTAGGAGAACTGTCTAGTGAAGTAACTTGGTCAGAGTCACACAGTAGTCAAATTAATGCTGCAGAAATCAAACACTGGACTACAAAAGTAACCCATAGCCTTACTCATCCAGACTGTTGTAACACAATACAGTTCATTTCACACCCATGTACTTGCAAAAAAGTTTATTTAAAATGTATTCACGGTTAAAATATTAATATTAATATTAAATTAGTAGACTTCATCCTGTCCAGTTTATTCACAGCCAAATAATAAACACACTGAAAACAGTCAACAAAACAAGGAAACTAAGGCTCATACGCAGTGATGTTCTTGTTTACTACAGTTAGTTCCTTCCTTTACACAACTACTGTGGGCTGCTGGAACCAAGATTTGTATTCTCACGCAACCATCAGTTACATCTACTTGTATAAGTGTACACCTCAAATGTCTGCTTGAGAACAACTGAATGAATACATTCATAAACAATGAGCCAGAAATGTGTCTCAGGTCACTGCTGAGAAAAACAATACTGTAAAACTCATTGCAAACTCCCTCTGCATTCTCAGCTTCTTAGCTGAAATCAGAGGAAAAAGACTCAGAAATTAGGAAGAAATTTTAAATGTTCCTCTTATATGCTTAGAATAAAACAGCTTTGCAAAAGTAATCATTTTCTGATGGATACAAAGTTTGAAATTCTCACTTGTCATTATTTAGTAACTGCAATCCACAGCAATTTGTTAGAAACCCATAACAGTAGAAAGTAGATAGAAATACCTCTCAACTTCTTTGCTCAAGAATTCTGGACAAAGCCAAAAGTAACGAGGGGGCAAAAGTGCACCTTTTAAATACCATTTTCTTTTATCTATTTTCTAACCACATAAACTCACTGTACAAACTGTCCCTTTTCAGGGTTGACCCAGGAACACTTTCTGAGTGATTTGGTTAAAGGCACACAGTAGGCAAATGGAGGTGGAAGTGTTCAAACGCTTTTGTTTTGATTACAGGAAGCCGTTTGCTAAGTTTTCAGAGCCTTAAATGCCAGACAACTCCAATAAACTTGAAATGCAATTTCTGAACAATAACTATGAAACTTTGACTAACATTACTGACTGTTACTTCAGTGATTTATCAGAAAACGAAGAAGGCAAGGCAGGTGTGGCAGTGCAGTGGATTAAGGCTCTAAACTCTTAATGAGCTGCTTCCTGTAGTCAAGGGTATTGAGCAGAGATGCATCCAGCACTAGGCAACCTAGGCAGTTGCCTAGGGCCCATTGGCTGGGAGGTCTGGCCAGGGTGGCTGCCATAACATTTACTTTTTAATAAAAAAAATGAATGTCTGTTCCTCATGCATGGAATTTAAAGATGCTTACTTGGGTTTGAGTTCCTTTTCTTCTTTAGACAAGATGAGACAGATGTTTCAGGGATGCCAGTACAATGTGTATGTGTGTTATGCCCTTGTCAGGGATGGCAGGTTAGTTAATTAACTCACTCAGGCTCAAACCTAGTACCCTGGTTGGAGAAAACTAGAGCCTGAACCCTCCACACCAACTACAAGACTTGTTGCCTCATATTTTTGGTCTATACCTCATAAAACTTGCAATTTTTCTGGTAAACCATTAATGACTGAAGTCACTAAATAATTACAGACATTTATTTTTCAAACTTTGCATCCATCATAAAATGCATGCTGAAACAAAACATGCTATGCCATCAACTTTCTAAGTTTATAAAAGCAGTAATTAAAAGGTTTTCCCTGATTTTGGTCTTTTGTCCCCCCATTATCATAGGTTTTGAATTATGCTAAGAGAGTGAGAGGTATGTTAAGGGTTTCAGTGCATTTTTCAAGGAACTGTGAGTTTCAGTGCATTTTTCAAAGAATTGTAAGTTATAAGGGAAGAGAAATTTACTGCTGCCCATGCTAAGTCTGTTTTCAATGTGTATCTGTTTTCATTAGCAAATGATCATCAGTGCTTGTGCTATGCAATTTGAAAGCAGTGTTAGTAGCACAATAGGTAGTATACTTGCCTTAAGTATAGAAGTCTATGGGTTCTATTCCTACACTATGTAGATGGATTGCTAATACTATGGTGTACTTTAAGGGGGGAGTGGAGATGCTGTACTCCTAAGTGTCTTACTTTGGATGAGATACCTAGTAACTATAAACCTATTGTTGGTTTGCCAGTCATTCTCTATTGCAATATTACCAACTTACCACTACATTTTTTGTAATATAGGCAATTTATTTTTCAAGGGCATCAAACACTGAATTTGTTGATGAAACACTGAAATGTAAAGTTGCTTGCCTGCAGCAATATTTTCATTAGTTACAGAAGTCTTTATTTATTTTATTTGCAAACTAAGCTCAAATGGCTTAGTGGTAAATTGCTGTTGCTATGGTATACAGGTCCTGGGTTCAGTACCTGCAACGGCTGATTGTCCCCCCCCAAAGGCCCATCACTATACCGGAAGAATGCAAAGCTCCTGTAACCATGGCTGAACAAGTAAAGACCGCACTCTCCAAAGCCAAGAACATAGCATCCATGGGACCTGACAACATCCCAGGCTGTGTTCTGCATGAACTACAGAATGAACTGGCTCCCCACCTAAGTACCATGTTCAATCATAGCCTCACGTCAGGCTTTGTGCCTACTGAATGGTGCACAGCAATGGTTTTCCCACTCCACAAAGGGGGCGCCACCATGGACTACCTCCCCATTAGCCTGATGAACCTGGTCTGCAAGGTCATGGAATGTGTCATCTTGGTGCTTATAATCAAGGACATAGGTAACCTCCAAACTCTGGACCCCACTCAGTTTGGGTTTGTAAAAGGTAGGTCATGTCTCCTAAACCTGATTGACTTCTTTGAAGCAGTCACCAGAGCCATGGACAAGGGTAAGGTGATGCACACAGCCTATCTTGACCTTGCCAAGGCTTTCAACACCATCCCCCACTCTGGAATTATAGATAAACTCACTAGACTGGGCATAAATCCCTATGTCACAAGATGGGTGGCCAACTGGCTCACTGACAGAACCCACACAGTGAAAGTAGCCAACTCCGAATCCAACTTCAGACCAGTGACAAGTGGAGTACCACAGAGCTCAGTCCTGGGTCTTCTCATGTTTGGCATCTACTTCTCAGAAGTCCAGGCTAATACAGCAGGTCTTTGGCTAATGAAGTTTGCAGACAACTGCAAACTAGGTGCCATAATAGAATCACCTAATGATGTGGACATTCTACAAAGGGGTCTCACTGAGACTGATACTTGGTGTCAAAGTCATGGCCTCATGCCAAGAAGTGCATTGTCATCCCCTTTGGGAAAAACACTGTACCCATGAACTACCACATAGGCGGTAGCCTACTAAACTCCAAAAGTGTGATAAGAGACCTTGGGATACAGGTGGACAGTAGTCTCCCCTTTGATAATCACATTGCCAGAGTAGTCAAGAAATCCTTCTATGTGGCACACCTCATCACGAAGGGGTTCACCTCCAGAAAAAAAGAGGTCATTGTTCCTCTCTACTCATCCCTCATCAGTCTCATTATAGAGTACAACTCCCCATTTGGCATACACCTTGTAAGACATATGCAACAACTAGAAATGCAACAGAAATACCTCACTAAGAGGATTACTGGCCTCAAACAGATGCCATATGCAGACCATCTCAAAAAACTCCAGCTCTACTCCATCGCTTATCGCCTACTCAGAGGCGACTTCTGCCTAATGCTACACTTAAAAAACCCCAATCCCTCCAAGCCACATGCTCCAGGGACCTAAATCTTGCCACCACAATAAACAGAACATGATGGAGGGATAGATTCCTGTCCCAGAGACTTCCCATGCTCTAGAACAGAATACCCATTCATGTCAAGCAAAGCTCCTCATTAGCCCTCTTTAAGAAAAATCTCGAAAATTGGATTGGAAATAGGAAATTCACCCTGGGGATCACTTCTGTGGCTCTGCTAGACAGGGCACAGGAAAATAACTTTCTTGGGTAGCAAAAGCCAGGGAACCTTTTTGGCTAGGCTTATATAGGCCCCAGGGCCGATAGCCTAGTACCTACCTATGAACCTATTTGTTTGTGGGAAAGTCCAACTTGGATTGAAGCCAATTTTCAGTGGAGGCCCAGGGAGAAATGCTCTAGATGCATGTCTTTACAATATGGGAAGAAACCGGAGCACATGGAGGAAACTGACATGAATGCAGGGAGGACATGCAGACTCAGCACAGAAGGCACCCCAGCCGAGAACTGAACCGGAGAACTTCCTGCTGTGAGGCAGCAATGCAATTATTCAGATGAGTTTTACTTTTGCAGAGATTGTGCATATTGACTGATAGTGTAATGAAGTCTGAGGGGCCTTTTATGGTTAAAATGTTCTGAAATGCATTGTTTCATCATTATTGTTTCATAAATTTTGTTTTATTACTTAACTGAAAAAAATGTTCCAAACTACGAATTCAAAACAAAATCTAACAGGTGGTGCTGTATTATACAAGGAATATTATTTAATACAATCATGAAGGTGAATCAAAAAACACACTCATGTATGCATGGTCCTGAAAATGTTGCAAGGGGCCTATAGTTAGAAAACAGCCCAAAGGTAAACTTTATCTGCCACTGGCCAGATGCATTTTCTTTAAATGTGGATTTCAAGGGCAGACAACTTTACTATTCACGGTAAGTCTGTTTTCTTTTTAAGATTGTATTGTTTGCTTAGTAAATGGCTATCAGTGCTTCTGCTATTAAATTTGAAATAGTTTTAAATTAAATCCAAATATCTGTAATGAATGTAGAAGTAAAGAAGAACATTGTATGCATACTGACAAGTTTAAACGGTGTTTATGATAACTGGGGAGAAATAGACAAGTATTAAGACACTGGAATGGCTGTGGGGGCAATCCATTAACATTCCTAGGGCCCCATTTGACCATGATCCAGCTCTAGTACTGAGTTTGATTCTTCTTAGCTCTATTTACCTAATGTATGACTTTGAGCATTTCACTTAACCAGGTAAAGCTCCTGGGACCTGGTGGATAAAAATATTCCCTGAAAAATGACTATGGCACTTTAATGATTAGTATTACTGAATAATTGTAATTTCCAGTGACTTCCCTTCCCTGAATTTTTACAGTAACAATCTGGAGGACAGTTTTCAGCACACAAGTAATTATCCTAGTTTTCTGTACAAAATTATCCTAGTTTTCTGTACTAAAGTAATCACCCTGGAGGGCAGTTTCTGGTACAAAATCCATGGAGATTGAGGCAGTAACCATCCTGGGGATATGCGCGCGCACACACACACACACACACACACACACACACACACACACACACACACACACACACACACACACACACACACACATGCACACACACAACTCCATCTCTTGAAAAACACGATTTCTACCTTTTCCTGCAAAACATGATTTTCACCTTTCTCGACACTCTCCCCATTTCCTTAAAAAAGCCTCTTGCAATTTTCCACTGCGTGGTGCTTCAGTATTATCTTCAAATCTCCTGTTCAATTGGGAGTGTAGAAGAGACATGCTTCTACGTTTGGACACAGTGTGCATAAACTGCATGTGTTGCAGAGTGACTGTAGTATGTATAAAGTGCATGTGTGCTGATGCCTGCCCTCACCCCCAGCCAGTATCAAGCACTAGGCAACTGCAAAGAACTCAGTTCTCAGAACACTCTTATTTTCCATTTTTTTTAATAAATTACCTTTTGACACATTTGCCCTGATGATACATACAGATTGCCATCTGTACTTTAGGTTGGGCTCCTCCAGTCTGAACCTGAAAATTGACCTATATTTGAATTCTAAAAACAAACGTTTCCTATTAGTTTCCTAGCATAGATTCAAAGTTAAATATAAAAAGGCCTGTGTAATGTGATCTCTGCCTTGCATATAAAACACTATCTCTAACTCCGCTTAATTGGAAATGCTGCACATCCACAAGGCAAATGGCACACGGGTTACTCACTCTACTAAAGACCTAAACCTGGTATATGACAACAATAGAACCTGCTGGAGGGACAGATTTGTCTCCCAGAGGTTACCACACCTTTGGAATAGACTGCAACTTCACATCAAACAGAGCACCTCATTGGCCCGCTTCAAACACAGTCTGGATGATTGGATGGGTAACTCTAAATTCACCCCAGTGGTTCCACCTGTGTCCCTCTTGGACAGGGGCAATAGGTGCTGATCATGATAAAAAGGGTAAAATTTGTTGTGGCTTGTAAGGGCCCTCAGTCCATTAGCCTAGTAATTTTCTATGATCCTATGAACTGTACACCTCAGCTACAGTGCTAAAGTCTATATATTTACTTTGACCATCCACACCCTGGCTACTAGATTGGTAAAAACTCCTACATTTAAGTACCTTGAATCAGTAGCATTGCTGTAGTGGGATGAGAAGGGCAACTGCCTAGGCACAAAGTGTTGAGGGGTGCGACCAACTTATCCTAATCTTTCTGTAATGTAATACCAGGTTTTAAATGCTGGTATTGCATTTGTGGTGACACATCAGCTCTGTAGCACTCCGCGTGTTGTCTAAAATGTGGCAAATGCTTGTTACATTGTAGCAAACAGTTTGTTACAGTTTAAAAGAAAAAAAAAATGTTTTAACTAAACTTTGAGTGCCGTAATGCTCAATGCAGGCAGGGTACAAACTGTAGCAAATATTTGCTACATTTGTAACAAGTAGTTTGCTACAGTCTCAAGAGAAGATTGTTTTTAAAAGTAAAACTTTGGCACTATAGCGCTCCATGCAGGCAGGGTATAAAGTGTAACAACTGTTTACTACATTTGTAGCAAGAAGTTTGCAACAGTTTAAAAAAGGATATACATTTTTTTTAACTAAAGCATACTGTAGCACTCTGTGCAGACAAGGTGCAAAAAACTGTTTGCTATATTTATAGCAAACAGCTTACTACACCTTACAAGACTTTAGTTAGGAGCAGGGTAAAGAAGTAGTACTTGAATGGCTGGGACAGGAGGGAAGGGAGTCTGTCTTTTTTTTTTTTTTTTTTCTCTTCAGTGGAAGAGCTGGGGGTAGGGGCACTTGTTTACAGTACACTGGTTGAACCAGCTATGTTTCTACCTTGATTTTTGAGAATTTGCAGATGATTTTCAAGCAACATGATAAGTGGACTTCCTAAACATCCACAAGCACTTTGGTCCTTGCCACATTCTTGGGAGATTTCTTAACCCTCAAAAAAGCCATCCATCGAGAGGACAAGGTATACTCTTGTTGTAACTAGCCTTAATAATCATAGCTTTTTATTTTCAACAATAATCAGAGAAACAAGCATATGAAATTCAGACAAAGCCTATATAGCTAAGATATGGAGTAACCAGCAATTGCATCACACACGCACACACGCACACACACACACACACACACACACACACACACACACACACACACACACACACACACACACACACACACACATATATATATATATTTATAAAGCCGAAAGACACAAACAATATACAAACAATATATATATATATATATATATATATATATATATATATATATATATACAGGATCACTACAGAATA
>NC_056736.1:609643520-609756020 GCF_019279795.1 Protopterus annectens | reverse complement strand
TAAGTGTTTCAAGTCTAGCATGAAAATCAGACTGGATATGAAGTGCTGTTTACCTTTGACTTCAAGATCTCTAAAGTACATTACTTTGTCTCTTTCCCTTCTCATAAGTGAACTCTCCGTGAACACTTTTTGTGATACAGCAAATGTGACTCTATGCACTTCATGACATGATGATAAAATTAAAAGACTACTTGCTAGGCGTTAGTGAATATACTTAATTTTCCACTTGTTCTAGCCCCTTATAACTGTGTGCTTCTTTCACTTCTTTTCCTAACCATCTCTTTCATATATTGCTCTTACAGTAGGTACGCTGTTATATACTGCTCTTACAGTAGGTAAGCTGTTATTTCCAGATATACAGAGGAACACTCATAACGTAACTGTTCTGAACATTCAGTCCAAAAGTGTAAATGATTGAGTAGGTAATGCTCTCAGTTTTAGTTTAATTAATGTTTGTAATTCTTACAACTTTCAATATTTTGATCCTATATTTTTCACAAGCTGCACATGAAGTCTTACCTCTTGCAATAAAAGTATTGTTATTTCAATATTTTTTAATAAAATGTAATTTTACACTTAGCATGTGAAAGTATTCTTTCTGCAGATTTTGAATATTTGCTTCTTTGTTTATGAAATAGGTTTATGAGTACGGTTTCCACCTTTTCATCCTTCCATTTCCTGACAAATAAGCCGTAGCCCCTGTGGAATGAAAACGCACCTCTTGCCTCAGGGTAGACACACCCCTTTTATTAAGCTACAACCCGAAGCAGCAGTTTTTAAATGTCATATATAATGACTACATGGGCATCCTTAGCTCATAATGACATTTCCTAACCCTGATCACCCTGGCATACACACCAGTGTTCTCCTGTTCCCCCCATTTTTGCCTCCTCATACTATTTAGAATACTTTTGTTTTGTTTTGCTAAATGTTGTCTTACTTCTCAGCTTTTTCCTACATCCTTTCAACACATCCTAAATGGCCAAGAGTATAATGTAATAATTATCTAGGAAAGAATTTAATTAAGCTAGGAGTATGGCTACCAAAAGACAACCAGAAGTTGTCAGGTGAATTTTAAAGATTTTTTCCACAACCTCTGGTTCAATGATGGCCTGAATAAAAATCATGACTCAGGAAAGTAATTTTTTTCTTTTAAGGAAGAAATAAGTAATGTCCAAGGCTTAATGATTAGGGATGATGACATAGTAGTTACTAATAAAATAAGTAGCAGCTACCCACAAACTGAGAAGAAAATGCATATGAGGGCACATAAATTGTATCTGGGATTACTGCCTTCCTCCCTCCCCTCCCCTGCCCCCCAAAAGTCGTTGCTTTCTGTCTAACCTCTGGTGCTAAATTGGGATTAAGTGAAAGGACAAATACTCAAAGCCATATTTCAGGTTGCTGCTGTCATATGTCTGCATAGCATGCTGTCTTGGCCCTAACTACAAAAGGCATACACCTTCACTGTACCCCTTTGAAATAAAACTAGCATGAAAGTGAATGAACAAATAGAGCACAACAATATATTCCAACCTCTTGCTTTCAGCTGTACATATACAGCATGCCTCCTTTCCCCAACACCTATTTGATAGCCCCCTGTATATACATTGGATTTCAGTTGTATAGGAAGAGGAAAAAAATAACACTCACAGTAATGTATTCCAGTTTGTTGCTCTTACACAGTACACAGACCTTAGACAAGCTATACCATCCTCTGTACACATCTCTAAGGTTTGATTTTCAATAAAGTTAAAGAAAGTTAAAGAAAAGTTAAAGAAACAATGACTGTTCTGCCCTCACTCAGTACACAAGCTGGAGAGTCCTTGTGTGTACACCTATGAAGTTTGACTGCATGAAACATTAAAGAAATAGCAACCACAGTATCCTTGGCCCCCACACAAACTCTAGTGATCTCTGTGTCCACCTCTACGTGGAGTCGATTTTAGTCTTGATGGGGCCCACAGGAAAGGACCCTACTAAGCCACTTATACAGCCAAGAATAATGGCTTCTAGAAGCTGTGAGTTTTCTAGGATGCACTCTATGCCATGTTATAGGTTCATAGGTTACTACTAGGCTAACTGCCCTTGTGGGCCATTTTAAGCCTAGCCAATTACCCCATGTGAGAATCAGACCCTGCACCTTGTGTCTATAAGGTAAACAACTTAACCATTAGGCCACCCTTGCAACCTTCACTACCCAGGAGGTTTATGCACGCAGCCACCAATATTATTTTCACATGCACACATGCACACACTCTGCCCCTGAAAAACAGTGCTATCATGATATAGGCTCACATAGAACATCAATCCAACTACAGCAGAGTTTTGGGGTGTTGGAGGAATACAGAGTACCTGAATAAAGCTCATACAAAGACAGAGGGGACATGCAGACGCCACAAAGATGGAGCCACAGCCAAGACCTCAGACAGGGAGATAAACACTGTGAGATGGCAATACCATTCACTATGCCCCTAAAACAATGATGGATTCCTTTCCCCTCACATCAAGTTTAGACCACCAAAGATTGCCACTTATTGTGGGCAGTGCTGATGTTTAACTGTGAAAAAAGTGAAATAAATTACAGCCAACTTGTTGGTCTTATATACACATATAAACACTTTAACCACTTCAACACACACACATACACACACACACACACACACACACACACACACACACACACACACACACACACACACACACTAGGCCATGTTTATTTGTTTTTACACTGCATCTGAATGCAGATAAACATTCCATGTGAAACAGTAAACATTTTAGGAAACATACTTCAGCATATCTCTCAACTGTCCCAGATATGCACTCAAATTTTAGTTCTATCCCTCTTAATCCTTCCTAAAATTGATGACTTTTGGCAAAAACATGGTGAATTACACAATAATGGAAATAATTAGAGTTATAGACATCTTTTATTCCAGAAATTGTATATTAATTCACATTCTCTTATTCTGTTAGTGTCAGAAGTTACTAGCACTAATATTTTAAAAGTACCCATATTATTTCTGGATTTCTCCCTGATTTTGATGAGATTTGTCCCAGATACATTGAGTGCTATGCCTCAGAAATGTATTAGCTCTCAGAATGATTCAAACTATCTTTCAAGTACTTGCCATAACTGAATTTCCTGACAGAGATCCTGATTTCCTGACTGTCATTAAAATTTCCTGACAGGTGGCAAACCTATTTATGACATGAGTATGCTGACCATTTAAGGTAAATATACCTAAAGTAGAAGTTAAGAGTGTTTAGTAAACTTGCTGAACATAAGTTTTGTTTCTGGAATACTTTATATTTTCATGAAATTAAAACAGCCCTTTCTTTGAGCTGCATTGTGACTGAGGCAGTTGCCACTTCTCAGAAGGTCAGAATAATTTATTTTTAAATGAGATTCTGTCTTTGATCATCAAATCACCTTTTGGAAACAATTCCCACAACCCCTAGTAATTATGCATACTAACTTTAAGATCGCACGGTCTTGGGGAAAGGGCATATTTCCCTAACCCAAGAAATGTGCAGTCTGACACATCTGTCAATTATCTGTTTAGTCGATCAAATTTTGTTGGCTAAACAGATGTTGACCAAAGGTAGAGGCGACCACCTTCAGCCGAACCATATATAACATCTACAAACCTTCATCGACTTACAGCAACTTGTTTAATTTACAATACAAATTGATGAATGCCGTTTTTTTTGTTCTATAAGGACTCGAAGGATGTTGTCCAGATGTGACATGAGGTACAAAACTGAATATATGCTTGCATATTGGTACAGGTTAAAAAACATATGTGAATCATGTTTTCAGACTAGCCAGGTATTATATTGTTTGTAGCGCCCATGCCCAAAGTTTTACTTTGGCCAAACAATACAAAACATCAGAGAGAGGACATTAGGACATCTGAAGGACATACCTAATAATGCAGCTGATTGTTTCATTACAGAGCATTTTTCTGCAGTGCATTATGGCACTGGGTGAAGTATTTTTTAATTAATAAGGTAGTTAACAACATCCTTTATACTGACCTCTCCCGCATCCTTTGCCTTAAATAAGTGAGGTTCATATCTGGGTATAACACTTTGCAACCAATTATATTAAATAATGAATTATACTTGAAGTATTTGGATTGATTCTTTGTTCAGGTTGTTGAGAAGGACTTGTGGTTGAAATATTTAATAGTATCCATGTATTCCATTACTTACTTACCTATTTATTTTTTAAAATGTAATAATTTATTCATTCTATGCAGTTATATTACTTTAGTTTATTGAAATATTTCAAAATATTTTCGGAAAGTTTCTATGAAGTTTCATTAGCTCCATTACTTTTTCTTAAGTAAGTGTTAAATATTTTACAAAGCTTTGATACTGTTTCTTCTTTTGAGACAGCTTCTGTGCATGCCATTTATAGTGGAGTGTAAGTTCCTTTTAGCCAACCCCTGTTATTATTATTATTATTATTGTTATTATTATTAATAGTAGTAGTATTATTATATTTAATTGCTACTGTTTCTTTGCTGTTTAACTTAAATCAGTTCTTCCTTTTTTATACTTGGACAGTCTTGTACACATAGACAATTTTCCACAAGGGGCATACCCTTTAAGCATCCTGACAAGAGGTGGCTTTCCCCAGTCTCCACTGGAGAACTTGCACCAGCTCTGTGTATTCCCAGGTTCATAAACCCCTCCCTTCCCCTGGGAAAGGTGATGGGCTATGCCTGTTTACTCATCTCCTTCCTTCCCAGGCACCATGCTGAGACTGCTGCTCAAACACCAGTCAGCTGGGTTGCAGTAAGGGCTCCATCCCTCTTTGACACGTAGACAGGCTGAATTATGCAGGAAGTGATATGTAATGATTTTAATTCATCAGTGCAATTGAACCCATGGCCACCTCATTATCTGTGAATTTGTCACTGCTACTGGTCCAACAAGGAATCACTGGACAGTTAGGTATCTGGTTTCCCCATGAGCAGTTGTTTCTCCTGTCAGCTTGGAATCCACTATGATGGTGAGTTTGAACACATAAGCATACAATGCAGTGCAAAACATAACCTACTGTTGCATTAACAACTGCAGAAGAAAGGAAAAAAGACCCATTTTCTTGGGATTAAACTGAAGACCTCCGCAATTCCATGTAGTTGTTACTGCCACCAGCTCAACAAGAAGTTTCTGGACATTTAGGTACCTGTCTCCCTCAAGAGCAATTGTTTCCCTATTTGGCCAGGAACCAGCCATTAACATATGGTTTTGTATTTTACTCCTTCTCATGTGTGAGAATAGTGAAGACACGCAGATCCATAGGAATAGTGGGGCTGATTGGGTGCCTGTCCCAGACACCAGCCTGCGGGGTCACCAAACTGGGCATGTAGCCTTCTTAAAGGACAGCTTGACTCTTTACAAGCTGTCTTTAACTCATTCACACATAATGCTGATCACATGTTGTTAATAATTACTTCAGCACAAGATGTGTGAGCTACCTTGTCATAGTCAAATCCCCAGCACTTGACAAGCAAACTATACACACACAGACACACACACACACACACACACACACACACACACACACACACACACACACACACACACACACACACACACACACACACACACACACACACACACACACACACACACACACACACACACACACACACACACACACACAACTTTTGTTCCACTGTAAATTATTTGCAGTACTAAATATGCAGTGTGTAGCACCATAATTAAGCATATTAAATATGAGAAAACCATTTTAACTTAACAGAAAAATGGTAATAGCTGCTATTCTTATTATGATGAAAATGTTTTCTCACATTAGATCTTCATTGTACTCTCATCTCTAGGCAATTGCTGGCCATCAAGAATATGACACCTAATTAACTGATTAACTAAATTTTAACTAAATTGTTCTCTCTGATGGCCATATGCAACTCTTAAAAACAGATTGACAGTTTACAAGCTGTCATTAAGCCATCAAGAATTTGATCACTTACACACAACCCGTAAACTGTAAAATGGTTCTCTGTCCAGTCTTTAAGTGATCACAATGAATAAATGAAAATATAAAAAGTCAAGCTACACTTTTCTCTAATGTTTATTTAACCCACATTTTAATTTGCCTCTGTCCCCATAAGGCTGCAAGCTGTCATCTGCTTTATAGCATAAATTGGATCTTTACTGAGTTATGACTCGTCTAAAATGCATGTGATTAGTGATTATCCTGGATGAGAATAAAACATTTTTACACGCATGTTGTCTTGGTATTCACAGATTGCATTGAGACACTCTTTGGTACAATATAATTCTATGTAGAATGAACTAGTGCAACTAATTTCATAGTGAGCTGCATAAATTAGCCATGGTGATTGCATTATGAAATGCATGAGGGTCACACTGGATTGGTGATTGTATTATGAAATGAGTGAGGGTCACCCTGAATGAACATGATACACAGCATTGAAAAATGCCATATTTCATCTGATTCAATGAAACACGATATCCACAGTTTAGATTTTTAATTTTAAACTTTTTGGACCTAACATCTGCAAACCTTTACCTACTCTGTCTATGTAACTCCTTTGTTCCTTGCTGGAAGAGAACTGTCTTCAACTCACTTATTCCAACAGGAAGAGAGAGAACCATGTGGCCTTCCTTCTGTCATCACTAAGTGCTTTATGTGTCACGCTCTACTTGCATTACCCATTCTTCATGTTTCTTTATTACCCAAGTGGAGGCATGCAATTAGCTTGCAGTATAATTACCCACAATTCCACCTGACTCAATGAAAGCCCTACTCTCATTATAAAGAATATGCCTGCCTGACCCAGGTCTGCACCAGTATTTCAATCACAGATGTGTGTCCGGCAAGTACTCCACCCTAGTCCCAACCCTGGAATGGGCAAGGTGGCACAAGCTGCTCTTTCTCACCACCCCACATCCTATGAGCAAGGTAGCACAAGCTGCTGCTTCTCACCACCCCACACCCTACCTCCTCCAGCATCTGTGTTGCAAATTGAATTCAGGCCATTTGCTCCACAATCAGGGCTTCATCTCTCTGCACCAAGGAGCTGGGGCACATCCTCAGTACAGATGTTGAATTCACTATAACGAGGTCACAACATGTCTCGTGTTAATGTACATGCTAAAATACTGAAGAAAATGATAGCTATATTAACCAAAGTAATAACACAAGACTGAAAGCACATCATTGAGGCATGTATTGATAATGTGTTTATCTAACATGTAGTACCTCATTAAGGGTTGCATTGATAATGTATTTATCCAACATGTAGGACCACACTGACAGCTGCATTGAGAATTTGTTTATCTAACATGTAGGACCTCATTGAGTGCTGCATTAATAATGTGTTTATCTAACATGTAGGACCTCATTGAGGGTTGCATTGATAATGTGTTTATTTAACATGTAGGACCTCATTGAGGGTTGCATTGAGAATGTGTTTATCTAACATGTAGGACCTCATTGAGTATTGCATTGATAATGTGTTTATCTAACATGTAGGACCTCGTTGAGGGTTGCATTGATAATGTGTTTATCAAATATGTAGTACCTCATTGAGGGTTGCATTGATAATGTGTTTATCTAACATGTAGTACCTCACTGACGGTTGCATTGATAATGTGTAAATCTAACATGTAGTACCTTATTGAGGGTTGCATTGATAATGTGTTTATCTAACATTTAGGACCTCATTGAGGGTTGCATTGATAATGTGTTTATCTAACATGTAGGACCTCATTGAGGGGCTGCATTGAGAATTTGTTTATTTAACATGTAGGACCTCAATGAGGGTACATTGATAATGTGTTTATCTAACATGTAGGACCTCATTGAGGGTTGCATTGAGAATGTGTTTATTTAACATGTAGGACCTCATTGAGGGCTGCATTGACAATGTGTTTATCTAACATGTAGGTCCTCATTGAGGGTTGCATTGATAATGTGTTTATCAAATATGTAGTACCTCATTGAGGGTTGCATTGATAATGTGTTTATCTAACATGTAGTACCTCACTGACAGTTGCATTGATAATGTGTTTATCTAACATGTAGTACTTTATTGAGGGTTGCATTGATAATGCGCTTATCTAACACGTAGGACCTCACTGAGGGTTGCATTGATAATGTGTTTATCTAACATGTAAGACCTCACTGAGAGTTGCATTGAGAATGTGTTTATTTAACATTTAGGACCTCTTTGAGGGTTGCATTGATAATGTGTTTAACATGTAGGACCTCATTGAGGGTTGCATTGAGAATGTGTTTATTTAACATGTAGGACCTCATTGAGGGTTACATTGATAATGTGTTTATCTAACATGTAGGACCTCATTGAGGGTTGCATTGATAATGTGTTTATCTAACATATAGGACCTTACTGATGGTTGCATTGAGAATGTGTTTATTTAACCTGTAGGACCTAATTGAGGGTTGCATTGAGAATGTGTTTATCTAACACGTAGGACCTCATTGAAGGTTGCATTGATAATGTGTTTATCAAATATGTAGTACCTCACTGAGGGTTGCATTGATAATATGTTTATCTGACATGTAGTACCTCACTGACAGTTGCATTGATAATGTGTTTATCTAACATGTAGGACCTCATTGAGGGTTGCATTGATAATGTGTTTATCTAACCTGTAGGACCTCATTGAGGGTTGCATTGTTAATGTGTTTATCTAACATGTAGGACCTCACTGAGTGTTGTATTGATAATTTGTTTATTTAACATGTAGGACCTCATTGAGGGTTGCATTGATGATGTGTTTATCTAACATGTAGGACCTCATTGAGGGTTGCATTGAGAATTTGTTTATTTAACATGTAGTACCTTATTGATGGTTGCATTGATAATGTGTTTATCTAACATTTAGGACCTCATTGAGTGTTGCATTGATAATGTGTTTATCTAACATGTAGTACCTCATTGAGGGTTGCATTGATAATGTGTTTATCTAACATGTAGGACCTCATTGAGGGTTGCATTGAGAATGTGTTTATTTAACATGTAGGACCTCATTGAGGGTTGCATTGATAATGTATTTATCTAACATGTAGGACCTCATTGAGGGTTGCATTCAGAATGTGTTTATTTAACATGTAGGACCTCATTGAGGGTTGTATTGATAATGTGTTTATCTAACATGTAGGACCTCATTGAGGGTTGCATTGAGAATGTGTTTCTCTAACATATAGGACCTACCAGTCTCTAACAGTGACATCAATGTCGTCTCTGAAACAGCCAGAATGTAGATACTTAGCTGTGTAGGCAATTAAAGCTCTGCAGCCACCCACATCACAGGCTGCCCAAAAAACCTCTAATTTTGTAATACCCGATCAAGGATCACACAAAGTCATTAATGAGTGCAATCCTGGGATTGTATCAGCCTTACTGCTGCACTAAGCTCTTCTGTGAGTTGCGCAACTTGTGAATGACAAAGTTAAAGTACTGCAGTTGTATTCACGCAGTCACACACACACACACACACACACACACACACACACACACACACACACACACACACACACACACACACACACACACTCTGTGTAAGAGTTCACATTCTCTGCTGTAAAACTGTATTGTGACACCGCTATAAAAGCTTTCTATATACACTTGCTAAAGCCAAGAACATGACTTCACTAAGCCCTGATAACATCCTAGGATGCCTTTTGAACAGTCCAAAATAGGACTTATCAGCATGCCCTGGAATCATTATTTAACTGTAGTCTTAAAAAAGGCTTTGTGCTACAAGAATGGAGGACTGCAACGGCCATCTTCCTTCATAAAGGAAGACCTTCAACAGATCCTGGAAACTACTGACCCATTAGTCTGACTAGTCTTATTTGCAAAGCCAAGGAAAGAATTATTATGGAAATTATCAGCAAAGACACAGGAAACCTCCAGTCATTGGATCTGTCTGAGTTTAGCTTTGTCAAAGGAAGGTCATTCTTACTGATTCTGGTGGACATCTTTGAAAATATTACTAAGGCAATGGAGGTGGAGAAAACAATGCATATTGTGTTCCTAAATCTGGCTAAAGCATTTGATTCACTACTCCACTTGAATATTGTCAAGAAACTTACAGAACGAGGTATAAACCTCTTTATAACACACTGGATAGGTAGCTGATCTATGGGCAGGACCAAGGAGGTTAGAATCTGTGAGCCTACCTCCACAAAGAGGCCAATTAGCAGTTCAGACAATCAAGGTTGTGGGATGGGTCCACTTCTCTTTGACATCGACTTCTTAAATGTCAAAGCCAATGTCAAAGGCCTCTGGCTAACCAAGTTCACAGATGATTGCAATCTGTGAGCAGTCATTAACCCCCCCCCATCCCCCCAGGATTAGAACACCCTTCAGGAAGGTCTAACACAGACAAATGCTTGGTGCCAAAGTCATGGCTTAAAACTCAATACCAAGAAATGCAGTATACTACCTTTTTGGAAGTCAGCCACCTTGGGTAACTACATCATCAATAAAATAAACCTAAAAGTTGATTCATTAGTTAGAAATCTGATAGCTCATGTAGATAGTAACATAGCCTTTGACCAAAGTGTGTCCAAGGTTTTAAGAAAATCCTTCTGTGTTGCACAACTTATAAGCAGGGATATGGCATCTAGGTCCAGAGAAGTCATTATACAACTCTACTCAACCATCATCAGACCTATCATAGAGTATAATGCCCCTTTTGAAATGTACCTGACCAGACACATGCAGTAACTTGAATGTCCACAAAGGTTTCTTATAAAAAGAACATAGGGAGTAAACACAATGTCCTGTGCTGATCATCTCAAAGCCCTGTCTCTTTACTCAGAATCATATGGGTTACCCAGTGTCAGCTTACTTCCACTCTCTGCCATCCATCTCTTTCATTGCCTGAGTTACTATTCAAACTCACAACATCTTTAACCCCCTGTACTCCACAGCTGGTAGAAGAGCACAGATTAATAATGATACCCATTTATTACCCAGGTAGGCCCAGTGAACATGCAGTCCCTTTTGATGGACAACCTGTGAGCACCATCTGGTTAAGTGATTTGCTCAAAGTCAAGCAGTAAGCAAATAAGGGATAAAGGAATCAAACTTAGTTCCACAGGAACTACTTACTCATACCCTTAACCGTCTGCAACCAACTCACTTTTAACAGAGGGGAAGTTTCAAACCTTACACCCTTGACACGCAATAAAAAGCATTTACCATTTAAGTTAATTGATCAGATAACGTGTCAGCAAGGCAGCCAAAGACTTTACCCTGCTTAATATGAGGTATCCGTATCTGAGTATGACCTTAACTGCCTGACGTGGAGATAAAATCCAAAGTGTTATGAACTTCTCAGCATCAAAAAGCATGCAGCCTTCTAAGCAGGTGACAGTGATGAACAAATTATTTTTCTGAAGGACATCAACTGTGCATTCATAGCACATCCAGGAAATATGGATACAATTTAAATTAAAAGTGTATCCTATAAACCCTAACATTTCAAATATTGCATACTGGGCCTTTGTGTGTTACCGGTCTAAAGACAGAGAATGTGAATGAAGGAGATATGCATGGCATTGTTAAGTACAACTGTAGCCTGTGTAGGAGAGACAGCTTTCATAAACAAGTGCAGATATCTTAGCCAGGAACAATTACTAAAGCTGGATGTGGTAATTCTGTCATTAAAATGGCAATAAATAGCTTGGCAGTCTCGTTAATGAGCGCTAGATACTTTTGTTGGACAAGTGGTTATGGCAAACCACGTGGATGCTTTTAAGATGCTATGAGGTAACTCCTGTTTCTTTCAGTTATTCTTAAATATTGTGGATGTGTGACATTTTATACCCATCAATATGTTGGCGACCGCATCATGGAAGCAGAGGCACATCTTCCTTCAGTCACTTTTGCACATGCAGGAACACAATAAAACACACACACACGCACAAACATCCCACACCTCCTCACTACCTCCTTTACGCTATCTCCCAAGCAGACACTCACACACACACACACACACACACACACACACACACACACGCACACACACGCACACACACTCTCACTTACATACCTCCCCCCCTACCCGATGATTACACAGAGTTTGTGTAAGAGGATCAGGGAGACATGTATGCAATAAAAAATAAATGTAGTAACAATGCCCTGTTTGGGCATTCCTCTGTATGTGCAACTTATAAGAAATTTCTCTTTTTTATCTTAGAATCTGTTACCTAGTATTTATGGGGTGATAATTATAAGAACCAAGTTGAAAAAAGAGAAACCCAGTGGTAGATTAGGTTGATAAACCCCCTAGATTAAACGGGACCACTAATAAAAGTGTTTTTCGAGAGAAAGAAGTTGACTGGCTCCTAAAGGGTTAAATTTCATTTTTTTTAATTATTTTAATTACTGTTTAATTAAAGGTTTTACATGATTGATCAATGCATTTTTAAACTTGTTTAAAGGAGTCATTTTACTGTAGTGTACATTTTCTGATGAAGTCTTTTCTGATGAAAGTGTCTATTAAATTTGATTATGCTAAAAACTTGGAGTGGTCCTGGTGGTTATTGGAGCTTTTGGTATTAGCAGTGCTTTTATTTGGTTTTGGTTGGCTTTATACTGTTCCGCCGGAATTTCCTCAGTTTTATTTTTTGGTTGTTTATTGTCTGAAGGTTCCAGGGCGGCCGCAGTGGTGCAGCGTTTAGTGTTGCTGCCTCACAGCAAGAGGTTCTCTGGTTCGATCCTCGACTGGGATGCCTTCTGTGTGGAGTCTGCATGTCCTCCCTGTGGTCATGTGGGTTTCCTCTGGGTGCTCTGGTTTCCTCCCACATCCCAAAGACATGCTGTAGCTGGATTGGACACTCTAAATTGGCCCTAGGTGTGAGTGTGTACATGTGTGTGCCTTCTGTGGAAGGTTGGGTGCTGGGCTGGCAACTCGACACTGTAAAACTTCACTGCCAATCATGAGCAGATAGGTGATCCACTGTGGCGATCCCTAACCGGGAAAAGCCAAAAGATGAAGAAGAAGATTGTCTGAAGATGATGATGATTTACTTAATCTTACCCTACACTCTGTGTCTGAAAGCCAGGACAAGGCACTGCAGGATTTGGTGGTTTTATTCTCTAAAATGCAGAAATTGCTCACTGCATTAACCAAGCATAGCCAGAGCAACATCTCTATGAAGGCTAACCATTTCCAGGGTTTTTATGATTCATTTGATGGAGGGAAAACTGTTATTCACAACTCCTCTTCTTGGGTCCCTAATGCTGGTACTTGTTTTAAAGATGTGACTACAGCATTAAACTACCACGATGATCCATTTTTGGAAACCTCAGATCATTCAGAATGGCAAGTGGTAAGACAGAACCTTAAGTGGCAAGTGGTAAGACAGAACCTTAAGTCTCTTTTAAACAAACTTGAAAAAAGGCTCAAAAAGTACTGGGCTATTCTTACTGGAAATAAATACTTTGAACATTGTATTAAATTGAAAATAGTGTCAAAGGGATTTAAATTCTTCAAAGTCCCAAACAGTGTTACCTGTGACAGTCCATTTTTCCAGAAGTTGGTCAGTTTTTTCAACAACGCAGGCTTGGAGTTTTTACAATTGCTAATGCGCAACAGTGCTCACTCTAGGGACCTAAACCTTGTCACCACAATAAACAGGACATGCTGGAGGGATAGATTTCTTTCCCAGAGACTTCCCATACTCTGGAACAGGCTACCCATCTATGTCAAGCAAAGTTCTTCATTAGCACTCTTCAAGAAAAATCTTGATGAGTGGATGGGAAATAGGAAATACACCCCGGGGATCACTTCTGTGTCTCTGCTCGACAGTGGCACAGAAAAATAACTTCCTTGGGTGGCATAAGCCAGGGAACCTTGTTGGCTAGGCTTGCGTAGGCCCTTGGGCTGATAGCCTAGTACCTACCTATGAACAACACTAAAGTCCCATGTAGAGCAGATCAATACCAAGGTGAAGGAATTGCTACAATGTAACTCTGAATTAACCTTAGAATACAGCAGCATGCTGGTTACTTTGGATCGGTTCAAAAGAACCATTGTGCAGCGTAAGCAGAGGAAAGTCAATAGGGAAATTGAAGCTTACAGTAACCAGACAGCTGACACCATTCCCATTAAGAGAAGGTTTCAGTCTACTATTAATTTTGGTGATCTGGATGAAGGGAAATCTTCTGTGGACCAAGAAGCTAATTGCTACAATATTGGTGCAGCTAGCACATTAAACTTTCAAGAAACTCCTAATAGAGGTGATGTCACCTCCAATGGTAGCAGTGTTAACTCCAATGAACGCAGTGAAGTAACTAACAGTGATTTTCGCATTTCTAACCTTGATTTTCCCGAGCTTTCCTTGTATCCCTCTAATGCTGGTTTATCCTCAAACAATGATGAAGAAAGTGAATCTAACTTAAAAAAACTACAGTCCAGGAAGGGGAAAGACTCAGGAAAGCCAGAATCAGGGAAAGAGCAGAGTAAAAAAATGCTATCTGACTCCTATATAACAGTGAGTTTACGAACGAGAATTTTTAATTCATCTAATTTTCAGCTCACTGATTTACATTGCGACATGCTCGAATATGGTTTTAGTTTAATTTCTAGTCACAGAGCTGAGGTTACTAAAATGCTGTTAGAATTAAAGCTCTATGTATACAAATTGAACTCTAAGTATCTTTTGAGCTATGTTTTTGTTGAAAACAGTCTACACAAAGCTTTAGTTTTTAATCCTGCATTGCACCATGCTATTAGACCCTTTGAACAGTTTTGTGAAAATGATATTAGATTGGCTTTAACAAAAAAGGAGCCTAAACCATTTTTGATCACAACCTTGATGAGGTTCAAGCTTTAAAGGAGCTGCAAAACAATCATGAATTGAGGTTTATGAAAGCAGACAAAGGGGGCGGGTTGGTGTTTATGAGCACTTTCTCATTATAATTCTGCTATGGAGGAAACGTTAACAAATGTTAACGAGTCTGGTGAAGTTTCTGAGGGAGACTTTCAGAAAAGTTACTCTTACATCACACACTGTTTATATGAGCATTTTCTAAACTGTGATATAAATGCATATTTGTATAACTGTTTTGTCAGTAGAATATCCTCAACTAGGGGTACTTTTTGGAATACCAAAAATTCATAAAAAACAACACCAACTCTCCGTTCAGAGCGATAGTGTCTGCACCACGGAGTAGTACTGTAGGTGTTTTTCTATTTCTTCATTTTGTTTTGAATTCCCTGGTACAACAACTTTCTTCTTACATTTGGTATTCATGGTATTTTCTCAACAGCATTTGTGTCAGGTGACGTGGGGCAGGTAGCTTGTTTTCTTGATGCATCAGGGCCTCCAGGATGACCAGTATGATTGTGACTTTAATACTGAAGTTATAATTAGCACCACTATGTTTGTAGACAGAGGTTATGGTGTTAACCTTTTGGCCAGTATTGCTGAGGAAGTTTGTTTAAAAAGGAAAACTCTGTTTGGGCCCATATTAATACATGGTTTGAAAAACAAGAGCAACACAACACTTGACACCAACATGCTAATCAGGGTTGGTCCCTAGGTATTGCCTCAATATGTCAGTTTACAGTCACAATGTCTGGAGTATTATTTACAACTGAAAAATCATTGACAGGAACAGTGACAGTTACAGTAGTGGGAGAAAAGCCAGTTTTGTGTATAAGAACCACAGTATCAAACAACTACTGGAAAAAGATAACACTAAAATTCTACCACCTTTTACTAACAAAACCACATGCAACTACAAATGTAATGGATGCAGTGTTTTGTAGATATATTTATGAACGCCCTTATATAGATTTGCAGCATTCACCATGCTCCATTGGTGTTAACAGATAGATATTCTTGTTGCACTAAGGATGTTGTTTATATTGCCAGGTGTACTGGGTGTCCCAAGTTTTACGTAGGGATGACTACAAGGAGTTTGTGTAAGAGGATCAGGGAGCAGATGTATGCAATAAAAATTAAAGATAGTAACAATGCCCTGTCCAGGCATTCCTCTGTATGTGCAACTTATAAGAAATTTCTCTTTTGTCTCATAATCTGTCACACAGGATTTAAGGGATGATAATTATAAGAACCAAGTTGAAAAAAGAGAAACCCAGTGGCAGATTAGGTTGGCAGCTGATAAACCCCCTGGATTAAATGAGACCATTAATATAAAGTGTTAAATTTTAATTTATTTTTTAATTGTTATAATTACTGTTTAATTAAAGTTTGTACATGACGTCACTGGATGTTTAAACTTGTTTCAAAGGAGTTATTTTTTGTAGTGTACATTTTCAGATGAAGTCTTTTCTGATGAAACCATCTATTAAATTTGATTATGCTAAAAACTTGGAGTAGTCCTGTTGGTTCTTGGATCTTTTGGTATTAGCAGTACTTTTATTTGTTATTGGTTGTCTTTACACTGTTCCATCAAAATTTTCTCAGTTTCATTTTCTGTTTTTTAAAGATTTACCATATGCTGGAGAAATCAAATGTGCAAGCAGAAGTCCTGTGAATAAAAAGTGGTTGCTTAAGCTGCAGAACGTTTTGGTAGAAAGGTCTGAAAGTCTGGGCTAAAAATCTAGGGTCTATATTATGTAATTGAACGCTTAAAAAGTGAACGATGAATAATCGACCCCCATGCAAGTGAAAGCTTACAATCTTGAAAGCTCAGAACAGCAATTTTTTTTCCCAAGGGAAAAAAATCGCTGTTCCAAAAAAAAAAAAAGAAAAAAGAAAAAAATGATATAATACTTAAAGTGGGGGGCTTCGCCCCCCCCCACCCCCTCACTTAAATATACCAACTCCGAGTTTGCACTACAATGCCGAAAACGGCAAAGTAATGGAAGCAGACAAGAGAATTCTTTCCCTGGGAAAGAATTCGCTTAAAAGCCACTTCGCTATTTTGCCTTTTCGTTGTTTTACATTCGACCAAGACGCATTTGATAGAATGCATCTTCGGTCATCTAATAGGAACCTTAAATCCGGAAAAGTCTTCCTTAGAAAGAAACCTAAGAATGACTTCAGGGTAGTGATGCAGTTTAATAAAATTGCCAAAACATGCCATAATATCACTATGAGATATATTTTTATATTATGGATGAATTACTCAAAAATGGCAAACAGAAAGGCAAAAGGCAAAATCGTTCACTCCGTAAATTTTACTAAGATAAAAAACACTCGATAAACATTAACATAAACATGAAGCGCTTTTCATCTTGTTAAATACAAAGACTTCTTCAGATGTAATAAAAACTGTCTTAAAACTTTTTAAATAATATAGTGACTTAGCATGTGATCCCAATCCACCCAATAATGACAAAATGACAATTAATACATGTTTTGTACTAATCTACACTTAAAGAACAAACAATCTTTTCTTTGATATTGTTGCTAATTTCCACTATAAAAGCAGTAAAGTACATACTCTATCCACTAAGCTTACTATCCTATACATTTACTAATAAATATCCTTTAACAACTCTACTTACTCAAAGTCATAGTAAAACAAATACATTTAAAAAACATGATATTTACAGTATAAAATGACATTAGACTCTACTTTGATGTAAGTCTTCTAACTAGTAGTCTAATTTTTCTTCCTCTTGAGTCCCACCTCTTTATAATTAATTCTCGTTTACCTATCCAAGGTTTTGAGATTTAAAATGCTAGAAATGGTACACATTTCATTCAACCCTGGATAGATGTACACGTTCATTAAGATCTGCCAGTATAACTCTCTTACTTCTAGTAATAGTGTACTAGGAACCTCCCCTTGGGTCGTGTGGTATTTGATCAATGACCATGTAACCAAAATTGTGCGTGCTATGGTCATTTACATGTCTGGCCAGTGCATTGTCAAGTTTACCTTTGCTTATCGCATACTGATGTTCATAGATGCGTTCCCTGCATTTATGCTCTGTTTTACCAATATAGTAAACTGGGCAAAAATTACACCTAGCCAAGTACACTATCATCTTAGAGTTACAATCAAATCTAGAGTTGACTTTGTATCTACTATTCCTTATAGTAAAATTGTTTGTTGTATCCACCACTTTACACTGTGAACACATTCCACACCTATACATACCTACAGTCCTTAAAGCATCACTCAATTTATTTTCCAACAGGTTTTTCAAGTTTGATCCTTTCCAAAACACAATTCTAGGGTGTACACCTAAAATCTCACTAAGTGTTGAATTGTTGTTTATTAACCCCCAGTTCTTCCTTACTACACTTAGGAAACCATTTGTTTCACAGGAAAATGTAGTGACCAAACTTAAATGAAAGTTGGTGTTGTTTATTATAGTGTGAGAAGTTAGTTCCCTATCCTCAGTATCATTCTGTGTATTAGGGAAGTTACCTTGTAACTGTAATAGTGGTTGGTGTATTCCTGAGTCCCTTTTGTAGGTGACTTAATTTATCAAGTCATCTACCAAATTATTTGGATATCCCCTACTTACAAACATACCTTTCAAGAGTTTACACTCTACCTTGAAATCAGCCACCTCTGTGACCATTTTGGCCGCTCTCACCAACTGGCCCTTAACCACTGCACGCTTTTGGTGAAAAGGGTGACTACTAGAAAAATGTAGAAAGGAGTTGGAATACGTCTCCTTTCTGTATACTGCAGCAATGTATCCCTTTTTCTGTTTGTCCTTTCTAAGAAGTACATCAAGATATGATATTTTATCATTGTCGTATTGATGTGCAAATCTCAAAAACTCAGTGGTGTTAAAATATGACACAAGGTAGTGGGCTATACCATGGTCCCCTTTAACTATAATGAAAATGTCGTCCAAAAATCTACAGTAAAAGTAGATGTGTTGTTTGATGTCCTCTTTGGTTTGGATGTAATCGTTTTCCCATTTTACCATAACAAAATTAGCGAAACTGCCACCACAGGGAGACCCCATGGCGACACCTACCTTTTGAAGGTAGTATTCTTTTCCAAACTTCAGGTAATTGCTAGATAAAATAATGTCCAACAATTCACCTACTAGGGAAGTTTCTGAATCAATTGCCCCCCTCAGTTTTAAGAACAATATTACCCATTCAATACCTGTTTGGTGTGGGATAGAGGTGTACAGGTCCTACATATCAACTGTTAAAAACCCGTACTCTTCCTCAAATCTTAGGTTGTTGATTTGTTCCAAGAAGGACCATGAATCTTTACAAATAGTTGGAACTCCATTCACATATTTTTTAAGGATGTGATCTACATCCTTGGCATGTCCGTAGGTTATGGAGTTACGTCGATCAACCAAAGGTCTCATCGGTGGATTCATGATGTCTTTATGTGTTTTCGGAATTCCAAATAGTAATGGTATCTTGGGACTGGGAATTATCATGAAATTGTATACCTGTATGTCTATTCTATTTTCTATAAATAGTTCCTCGATGTATCCTCTAATTCTATTAGAAGCAATGTTTACTTCATTTAATGACACAGGTTGGTATGTTTCACAATTCAACACACTATACATTCTATTCTCATGATCCCAACTGTACATGATGACCCAACTGCCACCTTTGTCAGGTTTCATACACCTGACTTTACAGGAACGTATCAATGTCAAAGCCTCCTTCTCTTCCCTACTCATGTTGTATTGTGCTTGGTTGTGTCCTCTGTTTTGTGTGAGTGAACGAATGTCTAATTCACAAACACTTTCAAATAAAGCAAGGACTAGCTGTAATGGCAGGTTGTAAACACTTGCTATTTTGAATTTTGTGTCTGATGATATTTTATGTATGTCATTCTTGAACATAAGTCTAAAATTGGCCTTACGCACAAAACATTTGATATCAATAATGGCTCGTGCAACATTTAAATGCATAGTATTTGTTTTACTATGACTTTGAGTAAGTAGAGTTGTTAAAGGATATTTATTAGTAAATGTATAGGATAGTAAGCTTAGTGTATAGAGTACGTCCTTTACTGCTTTTATAGTGGAAAGGGGCAACAATGTCAAAGAGAAGAGTGTTTGTTCTTTAAGTGTAGATTAGTACAAAACATTATTAATTGTCATTTTGTCATTATTGGGTGGATTGGGATCACATGCTAAGTCACTATATTATTTAAAAAGTTTTAAGAGAGTTTTTACTACATCTGAAGAAGCCTTTTTATTTAACAAGACGAAATGCGCTTCATGTTTATGTTTATGTTTATCAAGTGTTTTTTATCTTAGTAAAATTTACGGAGTGAACGATTTTGCCTTTTTCCTTTCTGTTTGCCATTTTTGAGTAATTGAACCTTTGGAGTAGTTTTGTTTGTGAATTTCTCGGAGTATATTATGGATGAATTATACCTTCCCCCAGCAAGTACTGTGTTCATTGAATTAGCACTCTCCAGCAAATGACACAGAATCACTTTATACAGATGCTCTACCCAGAGTGCCAAACTCCCTTGCTATAACTCTGGACACATGCAAGATACACGAATAACAAAAATAAAATTAAAAATTAATATGAAAAGGTAATAAACTACATATTGCACAAAAATTAGAGAGTATTACTTAAAAAAGTATCCATATCTCATCAGGGTAGAATGCATACAGTGAAGAAATAGAATATTTTACAGTTACTGTAAGGGAAGTCTGGTATTGAAAGATTCATACTTGGAATTCATGAAGGGGCCTAGTGAGAGGTATATGGCTCACCCTAAAACTGCCCTGCTCCCATGATGCAGTATTCAGTGATTCAGCAACATGTTACCTGTGCTAAGGAAAGATCTGATTATCTACTAATTTGCATTTATCTGAATTGCAGTTACTACCAGGACATGGAGATCATAGCTACTGCAGAGCAGTGCAGGCAGAGAATTCTCTCCTGACATACACTGTTGTACATTTTGGTGGGTGGGGTGCAGTGGGTCTTTGCACCCATGAAAAAAACATGTTTTTTTTTTTTCCATTTTCCATGGGTCAGAAGTTTTATTTTTGGTAAATCAGCTGCTGTTGATATTGTAGGGCGGCCACGGTGGTGCAGCGGTTAGCGTTGTCACCTCACAGCAAGAGGTTCTCTGGTTGGATTCTCGGCTGGGGTGCCTTCTGTGTGGAGTCTGCATGTCATCTCTGTGGTCGCGTGGGTTTCCTCCGGGTGCTCTGTTTTCCTCCCACATCCCAAAGACATGCAGTAGGTGAATTGGACACTCTAAATTGGCCATAGGTGTGAGTGTGTGTGTGCCTTCTGTGGAAGGTTGGGCGCCGGGCTGGCAACTCGACACTGTAAAACTCCACTGCCAATCATGAGCGGACAAATGATCCGCTGTGGTGACCCCTAACCAGGAAAAGCCGAAAGAAGAAGAAGAAGCTGCTGTTGATATTGTATTCAATAGTAAGACGTGCAGAATTCATAGGAGTGTCAAGGCTATTTTAGTCTCATGACCATGAATGCCTTACCAATACCCACCCTCAGACTTTTCCTCTTTTCTCAAGGAATGAGAGGTCAGTTAGTTCTATGAACAAATTTGAGAATGACCACTCAGACATCCAGATTTAGTTTGAAAGAAGATATTTAATCACATTGCTTATTATGCAGGAGGAGTTTATTGCAAACAAGGAGGAGGTGCTGAGGCATTCATCTACCTCTCTGTCATGCTTTGTTTATCTGCTGACGACTCAGGTCTTTAGTTCGAGTGTTAGTGGAGCTGTTCATCATATTGGGAGAAAGGAGGTGAAGGACCAATGGGTCTCTACTGGCACAGTAAGTGATGTGTATAACACCCTTCAAGAGTCTATATGATACAGACTACAGGAAACGTGCTTTTAGTCTCTCCTGATGAGTAAGGTCCTTAATATCACAATCTTTTTATCACGTACATTTTTAGCATTTTGAGTTTGGTGATATGTCGAGTAAATCACAAAGGCAAGGCAAAGAGAGCAGACAGCAACAAGACAAGAGGAAATGAAGGCATCCAGCAAAGAGATGGATGGATTGTATGAGACAAGAGCTGTGACAGTCAGCTCTGAATGCCGAAGTAGGTAGGAGAGTAGCATTGAATGAGGAGAGTTGATGGTAGTTGATACAACACTCCAACCACATGTAGGAAATGGGGAGGTTATTTTTTTATTTATTTGTTGTCTTTTGTTTACTGGGAAAGTCTGACTAGGCACAAGTCTCATTTAAACTGGAGGGTCCGGGAGAAAAGCTCCACATAAAATACATATTTACAATGAACAACAATAAAAAATTAAGCATTTTCAGCATAAATTTGCAGGTAGTATCGAGACAAATAGTAAAGACATTTATCATATACTTCAGAAGTTATATTATTTTACATTAGTCAAAGCCATGTAATAGCTGGAGATACAAGAGCAATAACTATACAGATAGGTTCAGTATATGTATACTGACATTAAATGAGGTAGAAGGTCACTATAGCAGGAACAGAAAATAGAGGAGGAGCAAGCATATACGCAGAAACAGTCAAGAAAAACATAAATAGGAAAACCTCGAATTGTGGAGAGGTTGAGATAAATGTAGATAGGTAAGATATAAAGTGGGTAAGGGGGGGTATTAGTAGGAGAG
The DNA here is from genome assembly GCF_019279795.1 of Protopterus annectens. Taxonomy (NCBI): domain Eukaryota; kingdom Metazoa; phylum Chordata; order Ceratodontiformes; family Protopteridae; genus Protopterus; species Protopterus annectens. The sequence continues at coordinate 609,733,456 of NC_056736.1, read as the reverse complement.
GATTGTGGACATAGGTTAGTTGGAGGAACAGTGGTGGGAATGAAGGAAAAAGAAACAGGCATAAGAAAGGTGAAACAATCAGGGTGATTGCTTAGAGAGACTGGCAAAGGAAGAGAAAAGAAATAAAAGTGTGTTTCTGATGATGATAGGTTCATAGGTTCATAGGTAAGTACTAGGCTATCTGCCCTAGGGCATTTATAAGCCTAGCCAGAATGTGTTGGCTTTCGCCTCCCTTTTAGACTAGATTCCTGAGCCTCTGTCCAGCAGGGCCATAGAAGTGATCCCCGGAGCAAATTTACGATTTCCCATCCACTCATCAAGATTCTTCTTGAAGAGGGTCAGCGAGGGGCTCTGCCTAACATGGACTGGGATTCTATTCCAGAGCGCGGGAAGCCTTTGGGATATGAATCTATCCCTCCAGCATGTCCTATTTATTGTTGTGCTAAGGTTTAAATCCCTGGAGCATGTAGCTCTAATGGATCTGGTTTTCTTGAGGTGGAGCATGTCCAACAATTCTGGGCTAAACATGGCCTTGTATGTCAGGCAGAGATCACCTCTGAGTAGACAGTAAGCAACTGAGTAGAGCTGGAGTTTCTTTAGTCGAGCTGCATAGGGCATCTGTTTGAGACCTACGATCCTCTTGGTGAGGTATTTTTGAGGTCTCTCCAGCTGTTGCAGGTGTTGGGTAAGGTACATCCCAAATGGGGCATTGTACTCAGTTATGGGCCTGATGAGCGATGAGTAGAGGGGCACAATGACCTCTCTTGATCTTGATGTGAACCCTTTCGTGATTAGGTGGGCTATATAGAAGGTTTTTCTAACCACTTTGGCAATGTGATTGTCAAAGGAGAGGTTACTATCTACTTGGGTCCCCAGATCCCCAGTTACTTCTTCTGTAATTAGTGGATTACCTCCTATATGGTAGTTTGTGGGCACTTCGTTTTTCCCAAAGGGAATGACTATGCATTTTTTTGCATTTAGCTTGAGGCCATGGTTCTGACACCAGGTATCAGTCTCCATAAGGCCCTTCTGGGGGATGCATGTGTCAGCCGGAGAGTCTATTATGGCTCCCAGTTTGCAATCATCTGCGAACTTGGTCAGCCACAGTCCTCCCGTATTTGCCTGTACCTCAGAGAAGTATATACCGAACAAGAGGGGTCCCAGGACTGATCCCTGTGGGATGCCACTTGTAACTGGTTTAGAGTTGGACATGGCACCCATGACTCTGACCATGTGAGTTCTATCCCTGAGCCAGTTTGCAACCCATCGTGTGACATATGGGTTGATATTTAATCTGGTAAGCTTATTTATGATACCAGAGTGGGGTATTGTGTCAAAGGCCTTTGCGAGGTCTAGGTAGGCTGTGTGGACTACCTTTCCCTCATCTAAGGCATTGGTAACTGTTTTGAAGAAGTCAGCTAGGTTTAAGAGGCAAGATCTGCCCTTAACAAAGCTGAATTGGGTGGGGTCCAGTGTTTGGAGGTTCCCAATGTCTTTGTTTATGAGCTCCATGATGATGCGCTCCATAGCCTTGCAGACCAGGCTAGTCAGGGTTATAGGGCGATAGTTCCCGGGATCCGTTGTGATGCCACCTTTATGGAGTGTGATCACTGTTGCTGTATGCCATTCTTTGGGTACATAACCTGTGGTAAGGCTGAGTTGGAACAGTGAATTCATGTGAGGGTTTAGTTCGTTTTGGAGCTCATGTAAGACGCAGCCCGGGATACCATCCGGTCCCATTGATGCTGTGTTTTTTACTTTGGAGAGGGCTGCTTTCACCTGTGTGTCTGTGATGTCTGGGGGACTGCATTCTTCTGGGATAGACACAGGCCCTTTTAGGGGGAAGGGGATGAGTTTGCACTGAACCTGTCTTCCAGGATGTTGGCAATGTCTGTGGGTTCAGTGTATTTTGTGCCATTTAGCACCAGCTCAGAGCAGATCTGAGAGCTGCCACCCATATTCTTGATGTAACTAAAGAACACCTTGTGATTATCTTTAGAGTCTTTTGGCGATTTTTCTTTCAAAGCTGGCTTTTGATGATTTTATGAGGGATCAAAGTTTCTTGCTAATACTGATCAAGGATGCCTTCCCTTTTTGGGATTTTGTCTTGTCATGTAATAGTTTCCACCTTCTGTTGTATAGCTTATTTATGGCCGGGGTCCACCAGACTGGTTTCCTGTTTTTGGATCAGTGAGTCTTGGTTTTACTTGGAATGGCACATACCATGCATTCCTGTATGTGCTCATAGAGTGCATTTGTAAAGGATTCTGTGGTTTGGGTAGCATTTTCCATTAGCCCGGGGGCTTTGAAACTTTCCACCTCGGTCTTGAGAAGTGTGAAGTTTGCTTTTGAGAAATTTTTCACAGTGGTTTCCTTGGCTGGGGGTGGGGTCGGGATGTGGATGTCCATTGTGATAAGTTTATGGTCTGATCTTACCAATGAGGGATTTACCTCTGGTGTAGAACATTGAGCCCCCATGTTGGTGATGACCAAGTTCAATATGTTGTCACCTCTTGTGGGAGTGGTGACCAGTTGTTCCATGGCATTTGAGTTTATAAACTCCAGGAACCATTGGGCAAAAGAGTTGGGACTTGAGTAGTTTTCCCAGTCAATGTTTGGGTAGTTGAAATCCCCCAATATCATGGTGTTTGGTGAGACCTTCATATTCTCCAATGTTCTCAGGAATGCTGAGTGGGGATCCTGAGACAAGGTGGGTGATCTGTAGCAGGTTATGAACTGAAAAGCAGTTTTACCTACTGTTAGTTGCACATGGATGATCTCTGCTGCCTCGTGCAGTGCCACTATCCTGGAGATGTGGGTATCCTTGATGAAAATGGATACTCCCCCTCCTTTAGTATTCTGGTCTGAGTTCTGGGGCTGAAAGGAATGGTATGAGTTGAATCCTGGTAGTACTGGGGTGCTCTCCGGAGCCTTGAACCAGGTTTCTGTTACTGCACAGATATCGATTTTCTCCATACTGAGGAGTGCCTCGAGTTCATGCATCTTGAGGTTTAGACTTCTGGCATTGAGTAGCATTACCCTTAGTTTTCTGTTTCTGGTTTTGCCTATGGAGGTGGGTTTGTCTTTTGAGCCTTGCCTAAAAAAGGCACTATGGGGGTGGCAAGAGCCTTAGCCAGTATTTGAAAGCCTAAGGGTGACAGGTGCAAGCTGTCCCTGGTGAAGCACCGTGGCTTGTCGAGCATGTCATCACAGGCTGACAGACACTGGATCCCCTTTGAATGACACCAATAGCTTAGCCAATTGTTAAAATTGATCATTTTGTCTTTATACTGTGGCATCATTCTTGGTGAGGGCAATATGCTACTCAGGGTCAGGGTCATACCGGCCTGGGCTACATGATCAGAAAACTCCTCTATGTCTCTTTTCATGTAGTCCAGGGAGGTACATCTCAGGTCATTCACACCAACATGGACAATGACAGAGTCATATTTGTACCTGCTGTGGAGTGACCTGAGTGCCTGTGTTATGTGGTGGATCCTGGCCAGGCAGCTTACAGTGACCTTCTCCTTGTTCAGTCTGGTGAGTGGGACATCAGTGTGCCTGACAATAGAGTCTCCAATTATTAGTGTATTAGGTGTGTTATTTAGCCTTAGGGGCTGCGACTGTGTGGCACACTGACTTCGTGAAATATGTGAGACGTGAAAGTTGTTGTGGGATAGTGGTTGCTTGGATGTCTGCTTTGGAGGTCTCTGCTGCTTTGGTAGATTTTTATTTAGAGCCTCTGAGTATGTTTTTGTGAGTTTATGTGTCTTGTTTGCTGGTGTGTTTGGTCTATGTGAGACTGGTTATGTGGTGTGAGTGGTTTCCTTCTCCTCCTGACTGACTGTGCCAGTCTTGGGTTGAGAGAGCTCGGCCTCCAGTTTGGCTGTATAGTTGCATCTCTCACAAATATTTGAGTTTGTTGGAAGAAGGAGAGGGTTGTCTGTGTACATAAGGCAATTGTAACATTGCCTCAAGATTCCCAGATTTACCAGCTGGACTGGAGAGTATACCTGAAACTGCGCTTTGGACATGCCTGGATAGTTTAAAGAACTGGTTTATTTTTTGTCCAGAATGGAGGAATAGGGAACATTGTACTTCTGGATAGTATAAGGGGGTGTAGTGCTAAAGTTTGTTAGTGCTTACTGAGAAATTTGAGCAAGTGCTGGGCTGTAGAAAGAAGGTTGAGTGCTTACTTTGAGAGTTTGGCTAGTTCTAAGGGAAAAATTGAAGAGCAGACTTTGTGGAGCCGGGAATTGTTAAAAACTGTTTAAATGGCGCTGCACGACATTGCGTGACATTGCGTGATGTGCAAAATCACGCAAAACCATGCTAAAAAGGGTTTTAAGGCAGGGAGTTTGAAAGAGATAGGAAATGGCCCAAAACGGCCAATAAGCTACTAGTTACTGGGCTGAGACCACTCCTCCAGGAACAGATAGGCTGCTCAGAGCTCCCCACTTTCACTGGTGAACAAAGAAGCTTCCTCCTATCCAAGTAAGGATATGGGCAACACAGGAACTATGACACAGCCTAGAATTCAGAAAGACCTGAAAACTGGACTATTCTAATTCAGAAAAGGCGGGAAACAAGGATTTTTCTTTTGTTTGTTTTTTTTTTTTTCACTTATACAACAGAAACTAGGCACAAGAATACAGTAAATGCTTTAGATCGTCTAGCACACTTGAATGTGTACATCTGAAAGGGAGCGTGGCTCTCTATAATGAGTCTGATTGGTGCTAAATATAAGTGAGCAATAACATCTTTGAATCTAGATTAAATATCTTTAGACATTAGTTGATCCAAGTAGAAGGATTTCCTGACTACAGTTGCCATATAATTATCAAAGGAGAGGGAGTTATATACCCAAATGCCCAGGTCCCTGACTATCTTTTCATTTAGCAAGGGAGTGTTATTTCTACTCTATGTTGTGGGTAATTGCTGTTTTATAAAATAAACTATACTACACTTTTTAGTGCTCATTTTAAGCCTACATCTGTACACCAGGTATTAACTAATGTAAGGTATTTCCTAAGTGTGCAGACATCCTTGGGGAGGGGGATTGATAATTATGGGTCTATATCACATTATTGAAATTCCAAAATGTTGAACACCATAAGCTCGACCTTGGAATCTCAAAATGTGATATACTCGAACGCTCAGAACAGTGAATTTTTTCCAAGGGAAAAAAATTGCTGTTCCAAGAATACACACACACAGCACAAGCACACCAAAATACATAATTCACACATACACACTTCACAGAACCCTACACTACACAGTACATACACTACTAGCTATCCACTTACCTTAACCCAGCCCTAACCCTAAGGTCCTTAACTAACGCACACTCACCTTACCCACTCCCTATCCCTAAGGTCGCTAACTAATGCACACTCACCTTACTTCGGTCCGTTTGCACACTTAGCTTAACCCGGTCCATCACCTTCGCACCACAGTCGAGGAAATAGCGAAGCCGCAGAAATGGTCTACCGAATACTTTCCCTAAGGAATTAGTCGTTGTTTTGCAGCTTCGCTATTTTAAGCTTTCGCTGAATTGGGGTCGATATTATAACATTTAAAGTTTTAAGACTTCGATGTTATAATATAGACCCAATAATTATACACAGTTTGCAGTCATCTGCAATTTGGTTAACAAGAGAACCTGGCAATCAATTTTGAGATCAGAGAAGTAGATGCCAAACAGGAAAGGGCCCAGTACAAACCCCTGGAGGACTCCATTGGTTACCTTAGCACTATTTGAAGAGGCATATGCCACACAAACTGTGTGGGTTCTATATTTCAATCAATTGGCTATCAATCCTACCACATAATGATCTATGTTTAAGGCAGATAGTTTTTTTGCATTTCCAGCATGAAATATTGTGTTGAATGTTTTAGTCAGATCAAGAAAAGCTGATGAAAAACATGACTGCTGCTGACAGTGCTTCCAGTGTAATCCTTTTGAAGAAGTCAAGAAGATTTAATAGGTATGATCTCCTCTTAATGAAGCCAAGTTGGTATGGGTCAAAGCGAATGTGATTCTTGATAGCATAAGTAATTAAATTATTTATAATGCACTGCATATTTCTATAACTCCATATGCAGTCTCATAAGGCTGATTGGTTTGTAATTTGGGCCTGTGATTGGGTCACTGTTGGAAAGGGACATCATATCATTGTATCAAAATTCAAGTTATAGCCTCTGGCTAAGATTAGGTTAAACAATTTAAGGAAAAGTTCAGTAATAGTATGTTTGATGCTGTTTATTAAGTATCTAGGTATGTTATCGGGACACATAGAGGAATTGCTTTAAGTCTTGATAACACTTTAAGATGATGTTTTTTTACTGATGCTAGGGGTGTAAAGGACTGTGGGATGAATAGAGGTTTCAGGGAGAAGTTTGAAGAAAACTTATTTGCTAGCATGTTTGCAATGTTATTGGGGTCAGAGTATAAGCCCCACTAAGGAAACTTTCAGAGCAATGTTGAGTGCCATTTCTTAGTTTTCTAACATAACTGAAGAAGGACTTGAGTATATCCTTCACTTTAGAAGTTAACTTTCATTCATGGGTTTCTTTGTTGGTTCTTATGCTTTTCAGGTTCTTTGGGATAGTTTCATGCTATCCTTATTCTGAGGAATTATAGCTTTGCTGTACAGTTTAATGGGTTTTGCTTCTCATTTAAAAGATTATGTCAGTTGACCATAGACCTTTGGGAATGCTAGATCTATGTATTTGTCTAAGTGGACATAAAACTCCTTAGTGAAGTTAGCTTCTGTGTTAGGGTCAACAGTGGTGATGTCATGAGGCTTCATCATATAATTTGTATAAGGTTCACTCTTTTTATGTCCTTAAGTATGAAGATGCTGGTTACAGGGTATGTGGTGATCCTGAGTGTAAATGTCACAAGTTTATGGCCAAATTTATCTATTGAAGGACAGACTAGGGGAGAGGAACAGATAGAAGCAATATATGTAAGGACCAGATCAAGAATATTTTAGCCTCCAGTAAGTTCACAAAATATTTGATCCAAGGAGTTCCTGTTTATCAAATCCCAAAATTTCTGGCCTTACTATGTGTTAGAGGTATATTTGCTCCAGCCTATGGCTAATTAAAGTCACCAAGAATTATGACGTTGTTGCTTATAAGAATTTCTTCTAAACATTCCAGGAATCTAACATGGTCATCTAGAATTACAGAAGGGGTTGTGTAGCATGCTAAAAGTTAAAAGTTGGTAAAGTCCATGGTAAGCTAAAGTTCTAGGAGCACAGTCTGTGGGTCTCTGGGGATTACTCTAGATAAGATGTGGACTCTGACAAATATGAAGACACCATTTTAGTTTCCAGCAGGCCTGGGGGTATGGTAAATACAAAACTTAAGTACGGAGGGGGTTCTTTCTTTCCATTTAAACTGACTTTCTATAGCTACTTATGCATGGGCATGTTCTAGATTCAGGAACACCAAAAGTTTGGGCAATTTGTAACTGACTCCTGATGTTGAAAAGAATCACTTTAATGTGGTCCATTTTGGGCTTGATGAATTTGCTATGTTGGGATATCTATTAGATTGACTCAGTATAAAAAAAGGCACAGTAGGGACAACAAAGGCTTTTGCTAGTATGAGGAAAACCTTGAATAACAGATGCAGGCCATCGTCTTGGGTCACACCACATACCTTGACCATTCTCTAACCTCCCATCACCATTTGTTTATCCTCTGTATCAGTATATCTCATGTCTCCCCATTGTCATGTGTGCACTTCCACCCCTGTAAGTTTGTGCTGTCTTATGTGTGTCTAGCGGATCCTGCATATTGTCCTGCCCCCATTCATATCCAGCTTTTTCTTCCAGTTTCTTTATTTCCTTCTTAAGATATATAAGTCCAAGAAATTGGGCCCTATTTCTACCATAACTGATGCAATACCTTCCCCCGTCCTGCATACACCTATATGTTGTCTGTCTGCATGTCTGTCTGCTTGTTGCCTTTGACTTCTTCATATTTTTCCCCTACACCACTTTCCTCCCCTTTTATGCATATGGCAGGTGTCCACATACGTGGACCTCATTGCACTGCAGTTGCACATACCATATGGTTACATAGGTTTAAGCATTACTTGGCGTCATTCTGTCAAGGGATGCACTAACACGTGCAACATAGCTTGTATATGTATTTCTTTAGTTTTGAGATACATCAGTTTATAGGTTTACATTTTTGGTTCTCATGAGATCTGCTCAATGTGGCACGCAGAGGCTCTCTGTATTATGTCTAGCACTTCAGCGCACATTTCCTGGCACAGATGTGTCTGCTTGCATACCTGCTGTTACGCTCATTTTTTGTCTTGCAGTCTAGCTAGGTGCGCAGAAGCACACCATGTCTCAGCTTGAATATTTAACCACTCTCGTTGACCTATGCAGTACCACCCAGTTGCACATACTTTGCTCAGAAGTGCAGTCCATATCTATAAATGCTGTCCACATTGTCCCTAAAACTGCTGCAGTACTATTTGGTGCAAATCACAAATGAACTCAGTATTCTACTACTCTTCTGAGATCTAGACAATAGCAAGACTGTGCAAGCCAGTCAATAAAAATATCTCATTTTTAAAATGGATCCTGAGATTTCCTTTAAAATTCAGTCCAAACATATCATTGATAAAGTTAATAAGCAAATAAATGTCTGCTATTCAAACTCCAACCATTTTCCCCACACAATCTCATTGGCTACTATCTACAAGCTTCATACCTCTCAACTGTCCAGATTTTTTCAGAATGTCCAGATTTTTGCCTCATATTTTTGGTCTGTTTCACATAAAAGTTGTGGTTTTCTGGCAAATTATTGGACATTCAGAAAATACATGGTATCACAAAACTTTTTATTCTAACAACTTTCTAAGTTTATAAGAGTAATATTTAAATATGTCCCTACTTTTCAGCCTTTCTACCTCCATTATTTTTGGCTTTGTCCAGATTTCTTGTTCTAAGGGGTTGAGACATATGACAAGTGTACTTATTCTGAGATGAAAATATGCTGTCCTCATCATCTCATTTATCTCAAGTCACAATGCAAACATTCAGATTACAATACATTGAACTTGCAGATTTGTAAACTTAGGACCGTAGAAATGAATGCCACTGAGCAATTCTCAAAAAAAAAAATGGCTCCTTGTCCCAGTGCAGGCCACACTTTTCTTCACAATACTCACTTATGAAGTCTTATAAAACAACTACTGTTCATCACTTGCCAACAAACAAATAAAACCCTCACCTTATTACCCAAAGATAAATTTTGATAGCTCTTTTTGCTGCAAAAACAGCAATTGTTCCTAGCTGTATTCCTGACAAAAGTATTAGTAAAACAGTATCTGCTAATCGGAACAATCTTCTATCTGGCATAAAAAAAGAAAATAACATGAATATGCCCAGTTTTAGGTCTAAACTTTCCTACCACCCAAAATAACCCATTGTGAAACCTCTTTTACAAACAAAGGGCAAATTTTCATGTCCTTAAGAAATACAAATAACATAAATTATTTTTATGGTACTTTAACTGAGTCTTACAAATATAACCATGCATAGTCTTCAAAATACATTGCTACTACATCTACTTGTGAATATGTATTATGTATAATATCCATTTGTAAATATATATATATTTCATATTCTTCAAAATACATTGCTACTACATCTACTTGTGAATATGTATTATGTATAATATCCATTTGTAAATATATATATTTCTTTCTTTCTCTCTCTCTCTCTCTCTCCACACACACACACACACACACACACACACACATATCTATATATATATATATATATATATATATATATATATATATATATAAGTGAATGCTGTTTTTAACTGTTTTTCTGTCTGCCAGTAGCTCTTTGTGCAAGAGATTTCTCGATTCTATCAATGCAAATGCCTTGGAACAACTAGTTGATACCTCCACGAGAGGTGATAATATCTTGGACTTGGTATTAACCAACATGAGTAACCACTGCAGTACCCCTACAGTATCATCCTTCCTAGAAAGATCCGACCATAAAGTGGTCTCTTTCAACATCACCATCTCCCCTGACAGTGTTCTAGCTAGGGTCAAGCAAAAAAACTTCTCCAAAGCTGATTACAACCTCCTGAGGGATGGTATAAACAGTTTCACTACCCCCTCCCCCAGTGTAGGAACTGGAACCAATGTCCAAATCTACACCAAAGTACTATACGAGCATTTATATAGATGCATTGAATTAGGACTACCCAACAGGACAAAATCATCCTCCGCAAGGAAGAGTAAACCTGTCTGGTGGACATCTGCAATAAATAAAGTATATAACAAAAGGAAAAAATTACTATCCAGGACCAAGAAGGAGCAGGTGCCCAATTTGAAGCAATCTCTACTTACCACGAACAAGCAAATAAGAGAACTAGTGAAATCCTCTAAAGCCAGCTTTGAGTACAAATTGGCCACATCTAATAGAGACAATTATAAGGCCTTCTTCACATATGTCCAAAATCTCAAAGGAAGCACCCTGATCTGTTCAGAACTGGTGGTCAAGGACACCACATACACAAATGCTGTAGATATCGCCAAGCTACTGGTTGACAGATTCAGCAATAACTTCTCCCCTCTGTCTCCCCCCATCAGTAAATCAGGACATCCCCAGTACCTGCTCCCCACCCCTTATCTCTAGGGAACAGGTCATCAATGCCCTCTCAAATGTAAAGAATACAGCCTTCATGGGACCCAATAACATCCCTGGCTACATCCTACATGAACTCAGGCATGAACTTGCAGCACCATTAGGCACCCTATTCATCCAAAGCCTGAGTAGCAGCTTTGTCCAGGCTGAGTGGAGGACAGCCACTGTCATCCCTTTACACAAAGGTGGAGCATCCATCAAACGGGAAATTATAGACCCTTCAGCCTAACTAATTGCACACCCTGTGGACTGAATAATGAAATAAACTGGAGGTGTCTGCTTTAAAACTTTTTTGAACATAATTGTTTAATTGTTTAATTAATTGCTATGAGTATATATATATATATCCATTCTTTCAGTGAGAATGTATACTCTTGAAAGGTGGTTACGGAGAATAAAGAATTTGCTTTGGATTTGACTTTGATTCCTGTTTTATTGTTTTGGATCAGAGTTGTTTCTACCTTCAGCCTAACTAGTCTGATCTGCAAGGCCATGGAATGGATTATCATGGACCTCATTAACAGGGACATTGGCAACCTTCAAACATTCCACTCCACACAGTTTGGCTTTGTTAAGCGGAGGTCATATCTGTTAAATCTGGTCAACTTCTTTGAGATAGTCACCAAAGCCATGAACGAGGGGAAGACGGTGCACACCACCTACCTTGACCTGACCAAAGCCTTCGACACTATTCCCCACTTGGGCATAGTAGATAAACTCTATCAACTAGGCATCAATCTGTATGTTACCAGATGGGTAGCAAACTGGCTCACTGATAGAACCCACCTAATCAAAATAGGGGAAGCCACCTCAAGCAGTTGACCTGTAGTAAGTGGCGTACCCCAGGGATCAGTCTTGGGGCCTCTGTTATTCAGGATATACTTCTCCGACATGCAGGCCAAATCCAGTAGACTATGGCTGACCCAGTTTGCAGATGACTGCAAGCTGGGGGCAATCATCAATTCCCCAAGTGATGTGGACGTCCTCCAAGAAGGTCTCACTCTAACAAATGACTGGTGCCAGAAACATGGCCTCAAGCTGAATGGCAAAAAATGCATCATCATCCCCTTTGGGGAGAATGATATCGACACATATTATCACATTAATAACAATGTCCTAAGTACAAAATCAGTAATGAGGGATTTGGGCACCCACGTTGATAGCAACCTGACTTTTGACCACCATGTTGCTTCCATTGTACAGATGTTTTTTACATGGCCCATCTCATAAGTAAGGGTATCTCACCCAGGGACAAAGAGGTCATGACATCCCTGTATTCTTCCCTTAAAAGGCCAGTTATTGAGTACAATGCCCCCTTTGGCATGTACCTCGCAAAGCACATGCAGCAGCTGGAAAGACCACAGTGGTTCCTCACCAGGAGAATCCAGGGCTTCATACATATACCCTACACAGAAAGGCTAAAAGCCCTATCCCTCTACTCAGTTTCATACAGATGTCACAGGGGTGACCTCTGTTTGGCATATAAAGCAATCTCAGACCCCACCTTGATGGGACTGGTGTATATCCACAAGTCAAGCTCCACTCAAGCAACCCGTAAGCATGACCTCAACTTGGTCTGTGATATCAACAGGACTTGTTGGCAGGACAGAGGTGTCCCAGAGACTCCCCCATCTGTGGAATAGACTCCCTCTCCACATCAAGCAGAGCACCTCATTATCCCTTTTTAAGCACAACCTGGATAACTGGATGGGAAATAGAAAATACACCCCTGGGATTCCACCTGTGTCCCTGTTGGACAGGGGCTTTGGGTGCTGACTTGTCTAAACATGGCCTAAACTCTTGGCTAGGCTTATAAGGACCTCAGGGCCAATAGCCTAGTAACCTCCTATGAATCCTATGATCCTATGAAGACAGTACAGCTGGGTCTGTGGATTTGCCCTGTCCCTGCTATGGTGCAATCTCAGAATCTCGGAGTTGGTATACATACTTACATATATATATTTTCAGCAGAGGCCTGAGGAGAAAAGCTCCACAGTGTAACAATCAAGAATAATTACAAAATTGAGATGAGGTACCGTAAAAAAATATACAATATGTAATATGTAATAAAACATTAAAAACATTTAAAATAATATGCTGTTTATTTATTGAATAAACTGATTAGCATTTCACACAAGCAATACTTATCTGCAGTACATTAATTACTTCCATCTTTCATAGCCAAACTAGCCCTGTGTTGAGTATGTTTTTAGTAAACTAGTTGTAAGAGCATGTTACCAGAGATGTTCAATGTGCAACTTGTATACAACCAAGAAATGACACTGACAAATTATTAGAAGTAATTTATTTGTACATATTGTGTAAACATACAATGACAGTTTGCTATTTGACTGCATTTGCCTTTGTGCCCATGTCATGGTTAAAGAATCCAGAGTAAAATTCACCGGTGCAATTTATAAATCAATTAGTAAATAAAAACTACAGACAAAATTGCATGTGCCAGTCTGCTGAGTTCCCCATATACCAGGTTGTAAAGTTACAGCCTTCCTCATTAACACACAGAGTACACAGCACTGATATTGACTGGCTGAATGGTCAGTTAGTATATTGGCTATCCTCTGTATCATTACTGACTGCTCACCTGGTAGTCAGGCAGTGCTGCTAAACATTATGGTGGGAGGGGTATCTCTCTGAATGACAGTTACAAGGGGATTAGATCTGTGAGGCTTGTGATGTTATTCCACAGATCAGCTTTGGACAGAGAAGGGAACACTTGAACACCAATAATGCTTTGTTCTGAAGAAAGCTGGGTTTGTAAGGGTTGGGGTGAGGGTTACTGGATCATAATTAACTTCCTAGCTTCCTGATACAGATAACAGGAATGGACGTAAAATATTGGAATTTCACTGATTTTCTCTGAGAATAGTAATGCACATAAAGGTTTCAGATAATGCGTTACCTTATCAGTAATCATGTATGTTATCTGGAAACAGAAGCCGGGCCGGAACATACTACTAGATTTGCAAATAATTTAATTTGTGCACTGACAAAGGTGTTATTCTGGCCCTGGACTATGAAATTATAGAGTACAAGACATTGCACTGAGGAGACATGGAAAGTTCACTTACTTTGCAGCAAGTTCAGCCACTAAAATTCACTGTATTTGCCTTTGCAGGAGTCAGGGACATTTTTCTGCTTTACTGTTACATAAGCATAAGAAGAGTCTTCATTTCCGCACGTATGAGACAATGTTATTCTCAAATGAGCATTTCCTATATGTGTAGCTTTGTTATAGTAGGTTATTAAAGCACAAAACTAATTTGTGACAGGGGATGAGTTTTGAAAAGGGGTTCCACAATAGGAGAAGCACTGCGGAAAAGTGGCAGTAGAAGAAAAATGAATAAGATATGGGGAGCTCTGTGAAATGAGGAAATAATAATACATAAAAATCAACTAAACAAACAAAAAAAATCACTCAGGGTGACATCAGATGGCAATAGATATGAAACAAGATTAAACATTATCCAGTAGAACTACAGTGAAACAAAATTAGGTTAAGTAAATTAAAATTAAAGCAAGCCAGCTGAGGATTCAAGAAATATAACAATGCGATTTACAGACAGGAAAGATCAAATAAGGTGTTACTAACATAATATGCTGACACAAACTAAGAAGGCAAAATAAATGTGACATGAAATAGAAATAAATTAGCTGTCAGTCGATTGGCAGAACCAGATTTAATTTAGGAAAAGCAGTTCATAAGCTACCAAAGGAAATTAACCAAAGAAATTTGCATTGCTAATTTACAGTAAATGCATTTATACCACGGGGTCTGTGATAGCCAAGATAAAGACAATTTGATGCATGGAGGGAGTGTGGTATTTCAAACATTGAGAAACAACCTTGACAAAATGAATTTGACAATTAATCTCCCAACCCTTGTGCAGAGAATGTCTTGAACAAGCTGCTTGATGTCATCATTCACTCCTTTCACCACTGAAAAGAGGTTCTTGGCCCCTGAAGGCCAACCTTTCTGCTGAAATAATAGTTAAGTTTTGTTTAACTGATTGCTTTTCAGTTGACCATAATGCAGTCCAAGTAGTACTGATGGATGGTTTGAAACAAATGAAATCTTGATGTGAGTTAACACAGCTAATACAGATAGTTTAGCAATGATGACAACACATTAATGTTAATCCATATTTATTTATTTATTAAGATTGTTAAGTTGGTAGGTGAGCTGGTCAGGAGACTATATGCAATCCTGACTGGGATGATGTTACCAAAATACCTACAAATAATAATAAAATAGTATAATAACACAGTTAACAGAGTCAGATTAGTACAATATTATCTTAACAAAAGAAAACATAGCAGCAAACAAGTGCAGTTATTCTCTTTTAAGTATGGTTTTAGTTGCTTTTAAAATATATTACCAATTTGTCTGTCTTGTGGTAGGTTGCTTTAGGATGCAGGGGCTATTTTTGAGAAAGCTTTTTCAGTCATTGCAAGGAAAAAGGCAGGTCACAGTAGCTGAATTCCAAGGTTATGTTGCAATGAAAATGAGATATTTTTAAAATGAGTTTATTTTTAAGTTGTGGTTGGTAGCGCTCATGAAGAAGTTTGAATGCCGATGAGTTTAAACAAAATGTGGCTCTTGCTGTTATAAGGATGGACACAATAAAGGAATACTTCAGATACACAAAAAACGTGAAACATGCTGAACAAGCAGAGACAGGTAGCAGGCTATGTAAAAGAACACAGACTGGAGAATAATAATGCTGATGTCATGTCTGTACATGCCAAAGAAATAAATGAGGTTACTAACTGTGACCTTCAATATCCTGAAAGCAAGGAGAATCATGGGAGGAGAATTAGAATGCCTGGGTTACTGACAGACAGGATGCATATAAATATCCTTGGTGCATGCTTTTCATGCAAATACAGTGTCATATGAACTTGTGCATTTACTAAGTTTATCAGCCATATAAGAACAGGGTCTAATATTTGCTGCTTTAATCAGAGCAATCTGATTAGACATAAAAATGGAACTCGGCAAATTCTGAAAAAAAAGTTAAATTCACACTGTATGTGATCTGAAGAGTGAATAATTGCCAGTCACTGTAATTTGTTTCTTGATAATACTAACGGCAAAGGATGGTGAAGCACAGGGTCTGAAACCCTTTGAGGTCAAGTTTGTCTGAAATTTTATACTTTTAACATCTATAACTGGCAGTAGAGACAGAAAATTCTGGCTTTTAGAAATGTAGTCCACAGTGTTATTTTCTGCTTTACTGATTCTTAAAAGGTAGGTACAACAAGGCCTGCAAAGCAGAATGACGCACTGATGATTTTGTTGATCATTACCTGTGAGGTTAGTCATCAGTGAATGGAGACCTAGACTCAGACAGCATGAATCAATCCCTGAGGAATGCCATACCCCGAGTATCAAGATCTCTGATACACTTGCAGATTCGTTTCTGGTGCTAATATCAAATGCTTGTAATACCCTTTTATTTAAAAAAAGTCACATTCTCCTCCTTAAATTCAATAGTTGATAAGGTATATCTTTATCATGTAAAGAATCCCTCCCTATCTTAACATTGCCCAACTCACACATGGATGAACCTCACTTACACATCACACTGCCTATGTGCTCATATAAGAATCACTATCCTTATATTGTTTTTAGAAGAGTTTGTGAATAAAGTGGTTGGATCCTCATATGGGCAATAAACTGGCACAGTCATGGTCTCTGCAGATTAGGGTCACAGTGGTGAGAGACAGCTGGCTGTAATACTCCTGTAAAGAAGCCTCAGTTATTTTTGCTGATGGTACTTTTGTCTTTGATGTATATAACTAGGTGAAAGGAAAGCAAGGAATAAGCTGGCCTGGGGCTCAGAAATGTACCCTTCCTGATGTATGTGTGTGTGTGTGTGTGTGTGTGTGTGTGTGTGTGTGTGTGTGTGTGTGTGTGTGTGTGTGTGTGTGTGTGGTTGTGTATGATTACATGTACTTTGGCTGACATTTGCATTTGTCAATGTCCCAAACACACACCATACTGCATCGAAAACATGAATGTCAACCCGCTAATATGCATGAACCAAGTAACAACCTCTGCACATGCAAAACTGAAAACAAAAAAAAACACATCACAAAACATTGTTTTTTGGAGGGTGGTAAGCTCCCCACTCACCCCCACCTCCATGGAGATTATATACACAATCTCTAAGATCACACAAAATCAGAGAAAGGGAATATTCCCAAACCCCAAGAATTGTGAGATCTCACACACCTGTTGACCATCTGTTTAGCTGACCAAAAGCAGTCAGCTAAACATGTCAGCCAAACACACACTGTCAACCAAAGCATCTGCAACTCTCTTTCTCTCTCTGTATGCATATATATATATATATATATATATATATATATATATATATATATATATATATTGGAGCCTTTCATTTGTTCGAACTTTCAAATGTTCGAAACTCATATGGTTGACACCATATGAGTGAATGTTTGAAAGGCCGACAAATGATAGAGGAGATCCCGCTACAATGCGGGACTGGGAGATTCCCCTTTCCTGCACTGTAGTGCGATCTCGAAGTGAGACTCTTTAAGTAGCAGGGGGTGTGGGTGTGGGTGTGCAGGTGGGCTTGCCCCCGTGCATAACACAATTTTACTTTGTTTACTGGTAGGTAACTGGTGCTATTTCAGGATGTCGGTCTTTCGGAATGTCAATCATATGGTTTCGGCCATATGAAAGTCGGCATTCTGAATGGTAGACATTCTGAAGTAGACCCATACATATATATATATATATATATATTAGATAAACAAACGTTTATCTTACCGAACGCTGACATTATCGAAAATCCCGGAACTCAAAACTGCAATTGTGGAGAGCTGTGCCCCCCACACCCCCTGCTAAATATATATTCCAACTCCAAGATGGCACTACAGTGAGGAAAGGGCAAATATTCAAATCTTCACTGTACTGCGATCTCACAATTCCGGTTTCGGGTTCCAGGATTTTCGCTCATGTTAGCGTTCGGTAAGATAAACTTTTGTTTATCTAATATAGACCCAAATATATATATATATATATATATATATATATATATATATATATATATATATATATATATATATATATATATATATATTGTCACGGGAGCACTACACACCCTCATCCTGTTATGTTATTGCTTATTGAAACTGGGCTGTACACAGTTAGAGGCACTGTTTAAATCATTCCCTCTCACAGGCTAGAATTCTGTCCTACCTCAAGGACCAAATGCTACCTTGAGGCAAGGCCTGGAGCTGTCCCTCACCTGACAGGTTCTTGGGTAGAACAGCAGTGGTTTATGTCCCTACAGGGACATGTCCTGGCTCTATCCCACACTTCAGAAAGCAGTGTAACAGGGGCTTAATCTTGATCAAACACCTAATCATCGACCCTAATTCAGTGAAAATCATTTCAGCGATTCGCTGAATTTACTGAAGGCAAGAAAATACTTGCCGTCCAGCTCAATGTACTGACAGCTAAGCAAATCAAACCCACCCAAGTGGGGAGCTTTACCCCCCACACCTCCCGATGTGGGGACTGCACCCCACATTCCCCTAACTATATATACCAACTCCAAGATCACACTACAGTGGAGAAAAGGGTAAAGTTGTGCAGTAGGGCAAGTATTTCCTTGCCCTCCATAAATTCAGCGAATCGCTGAAATGAATTTTGCTGTATGAGGGTTGATGATTAGGTGTTCGCTGCAATGTGATTTTAGTGAACTAATATAGATCCCAGCTAACTGTAGTGGCTGAGAGACAAATACAAGGTTACCAAGTTATCCAAGCTTGACCTCATCCCAGTGTATGCTCTTGCACCCAAGGAGTTGGCATGCAATGGACCTTTATAATGTATATTTACATCTCTGCATTTGATGTGATCATACAACCCTGCTCCCTTGCAAACAGACACCTATATCTGATTGCCTAGCTCCACTTGCAATTTAACCACTGATAGTGAGGTCTGAGCACATGTCCACATTACCCCCCACCCCATCTCAGGCTAAGCATCATCATTTGCCTTCTTCTCCTTATCAGCCCCAACAGGACCTGAAACACTAAATGAACCTAGGTCACCTGGACTGTCAGGGCTTTATTATTCTCAGACAGCAGATCTCAGGAATTTGAGTAGATCTAAACACTACCAGTATGTTATTTATTTTTTTGCCTGTTGGTATTCTTGACTGGAAATATTTGTCACACTAGGCACATTTGCAAGGGTGGCCTGGTGATACAAGTACCAAGATATATTGCTCGTTAAACAATATATGAAGTTGAACAATGATATGAACACAAGACAGCACTCAGTTTATACAGGTAAAGTAAATAAACTCAGCTATTAAATTATTTAACCATAGGCAGTTATGGAGAAGAACTTGCTCAAAAATATGTCAGCATTATCAACCTCTGTTGCCACAATGCTCGATTCAGTGTCTCTGTCATACCTTCTTCAACAGTCATGCCTAATTGTCACAGGTCTTTTCTCATGCAGTCCACCCATTGCTTTGCTGGACATCCTCATTTCCTCTTGTCATTTTCCTTTCCACCCAAATTTTCTTCACTAAGCCATGTTTTGCTTTCATGCCTTGGGCCTGAACCTCTGGACTCTGTTCTCTTTGACTTTCTCTGTAACTGGAGCTATTTTAATTTCTGTTCTGATATAATAATTTCTTCATCTGTCCCACAGTGAACATCTTACAATCTGTCTCAGGCTGAAGAAAACAAGTTTTTATAGTATATTTACAGTCGCCATATATACATGTTGAGAATAAGGAACGTGAAAGAGATATTAAGTAAAGCAGAGAACATATTACTTAGAAGGGTCTTGCTTTTCATGGAAACAAGGAATGGAATCATAAATGTAAAGAAGTAGCACTGAGTTGAAAAGGGTTAATAATGTGTTAGTATTGCAAGTAGTAAGTGAGTCTACATAAAGAACCAAGCAATAAAGCTGACTATTTAATGGGAAGGAAGTTAATGTGCAATATGAAACAGTGAGTATAATAAGGAGGAGGAGGAAGGTAATGTGCATGGGTACGATGAGAAGACCGAGCGGGGAAATGTGTAGTAATAATCAGTGGGTACGATGAGAAGACCGAGCGGGGAAATGTGTAGTAATAATCAGTGGGTATGATGAGAAGACAGAGTGGGGAAATGAGTAGTAATAAACAGTGGGTATGAAGAGAAGAGAGTGCGGGGAAATGTGCAGTAATAACCAGTGGGTATGATGAGAAGACAAAGCGGGGAAATGTGTAGTAATAATCAGTGGGTATGATGAGAAGACAGAGTGGGGAAGTGAGTAGTAATAAACAGTGGGTATGAAGAGAAGAGCGTATGGGGAAATGTGCAGTAATAATCAGTGGGTACGATGAGAAGACAGAGTGGGGAAATGAGTAGTAATAAACAGTGGGTATGAAGAGAAGACAGAGTGGGGAAATGTGTAGTAATAATCAGTGGGTATGATGAGAAGACAGAGTGGGGAAATGTGTAGTAATAATCAGTGGGTATGATTAGAAAACAGAGCGGCGAAATATGTAGTAATAATCAGTGGGTATAATGAGAAGACAGAGCTGGGAAATGTGCAGTAATAATCAGTGGGGATGATGAGAAGACCGAGCTGGGAAATGTGTAGTAATAATCAGTTGGTACAATGAGAAGACAGAGGGGAAATGTGTAGTAATGATCAGTGGGTATGATGAGAAGACAGAACGGGGAAATGTGTAGTAATAATCAGTGGGTATGATGAGAAGACAGAATGGAGAAATGTGTAGTAATAATCAGTCTGTGCAATGAGAAGACAAAGAGGGGAAATGTGTAGTAATAATCAGTGGGTATGATTAGAAGACAGAGAGGGGAAATGTGTAGTAATAATCAGTGGGTACGATGAGAAGACCAAGCGAGGAAATGTGTAGTAATAATCAGTGGGTATGATGAGAAGACAGAGCTGGGAAATGTGCAGTAATAATCAGTGGGTACGATGAGAAGACTGAGTGGGGAAATGTGTAGCAATAATCAGTTGGTACAATGAGAAGACAGAGATGGGAAATGTGCAGTAATAATCAGTGAGGATGATGAGAAGACAGAGCGGGAATTGTGTACTAATAATCAGTGGGTACGATGAGAAGACAAAGAGGGGAAATGTGTAGTAATAAGTGGGTATGATGAGAAGACAGAGCAGGGAAATTTGTAGTAATAATCAATGGGTATGATGAGAAGACAGAGATGGGAAATTTGTAGTAATAATCAGTGGGTACGATGAGAAGAAATAGATGAGAAATGTGTAGTAATAATCAGTCAGTACAATGAGAAGACAGAGGGGAAATGTGTAGTAATAATCAATGAGCATGGTGAATAGACTTAGAGGGGAAATGTGTAGTACTAATGAGTGGGTACAATGAGAAGACCAAGCGAGGAAATGTGTAGTAATAATCAGTGGGTATGATGAGATGACAGAGCTAGGAAATGTGCAGTAATAATCAGTAGGGATGATGAGAAGACCGAGCAGGGAAATGTGTAGTAATAATCAGTGGGTATGATGAGAAGACAAAGAGGGGAAATGTGTAGTAATAATCAGTGTGCATGGTGAGAAGACAGAGAGGGAAATGTGTAGTAATAATCAGTTGGTACAATGAAAAGACAAAGAGGAAAAATGTATAGTAATAATCAGTGGGTATGATGAGAAGACACACTGGGGAAATGTGTAGTAATAATCAGTGGGTATGATGAGAAGACATAGCGGGGAAATGTGTAGTAATAATCAGTGATTACGATGAGAAGACTGAGTGGGGAAATGTGTAGTAATAATCAGTGGGTATGATGAGAAGACAGAGTGGGGAAATGTGTAGTCATAATCAGTGGGTACGATGAGAAGACTGAGTGGGGAAATGTGTAGTAATAATCAGTCAGTACAATGAGAAGACAGAGGGGAAATGTGTAGTAATAATCAGTTGGTACAACGAGAAGACAGAGATGGGAAATGTGCAGTAATAATCAGTGGGGATGATGAGAAGACAGAGCGGGAATTGTGTACTAATAATCAGTGGGTACGATGAGAAGACAAAGAGGGGAAATGTGTAGTAATAAGTGGGTATGATGAGAAGACAGAGCAGGGAAGTTTGTAGTAATAATCAATGGGTATGATGAGAAGACAGAGGGGAAATTTGTAGTAATAATCAGTGGGTATGATGAGGAGAAATAGATGAAAAATGTGTAGTAATAATCAGTCAGTACAATGAGAAGACAGAGGGGAAATGTGTAGTAATAATCAATGAGCATGGTGAATAGACTTAGCGGGAAAATGTGTAGTACTAATGAATGGGTACAATGAGAAGACTGAGAGGGGAAATGTGTAGTAATAATCAGTGGGTACGATGAGAAGACAAAGTGGGGAAATGTGTAGTAATATTCAGTGGGTATGATGAGAAGACAGAGCGGGGAAATGTGTAGTATTAATCAGTGGGTACAATGAGAAGACTGAGATGGGAAATGTGCAATAATAATCAGTGGGTACTATGAGAAGACAGAGAGGGGAAATGTGTAGTAATAATCAGTCGGTACAATGAGAAGACAAAGAGGGGAAATGTGTAGTAATAATCAATGGGTACAATGAGATGACTGAGATGAGAAATGTGGAATAATAATCAGTGGGTATGAAGAGAAGACAAAGAGGGGAAATGTGTAGTAATAATCAGTGTGCATGGTGAGAAAGAGTGGGGAAATGTGTAGTAATAATAAGTCGGTACAATGAGAAGACAAACAGGAGAAAATGTGTAGTAATAATCAGTGGGTATAATGACAAGACAGAGTGGGGAAATGTGTAGCAATAATCAGTGGGTATGATGAGAAGACAGAGCAGGGAAATGTGTACGAATTTTTAGTGGGTACGATGAGAAGACAGAGCGGAGAAATCTGTAGTAATAATCAGTTGGTACAATGAGAAGACAAAGAGGGGAAATGTGTAGTAATAATCAGTGGGTATGATGAGAACACAGAGTGAGGAAATGTGTAGTAATAATCAGTGGGTACAATGAGAAGACTGAGCGGGGAAATGTGTAGTAATAATCAGTGGGTAAGAAGAGATGACAGAGCGTGGAAATGTGTAGTAATAATTAGTGGGTACGATGAGAAGACCGAGCGGGGAAATGTGTAGTAATAATCAGTCGGTACAATGAGAAGACAAAGAGGGGAAATGTATAGTAATAATCAGTGGGTATGATGAGAAGACAGAGGGGGAAATGTGTAGTAATAATAAGTTGGTACAATGAGAAGACAATGAGGGAAAATGTGTAGTAATAATCAGTGGGTATGATGAGAAGACAGAACGGGGAAATGTGTGGTAATAATCAATTGGTACAAAGAGATGACAAAGAGTGGAAATGTGTAGTAATAATTAGTTGGTATGATGAAAAGACAGGCCAGGGAAATGTGTAGTAATAATCAGTGGGTACGATGAGAAGACCGAGCGATGAAATGTGTAGTAATAATCAGTGGGTATGATAAGAGGACAGAGCGGGGAAATGTGTAGCAATAATCAGTCGGTACAATGAGAAGACAAAGAGGGGAAATGTGTAGTAATAATCAGAGGGTATGATGAGAAGACAGAGCGGGGAAATGTGTAGTAATAATCAGTGGGTATGATGAGAAAGAGCGGGGAGATGTTTAGTAATAATCAGTCGGTACAATGAGAAGACAAAGAGGGGAAATGAGTAGTAATAATCAGTCGGTGCAATGAGAAGACAAAGAGGAGAAATGTGTGGTAATAATCAGTGGGTATGATGAGAGGACAGAGGGGGAAATGTGTAGTAATATTCAGTGGGTATGATGAGAAGACAGAGCGGGGAGATGTTTAGTAATAATCAGTCGGTACAATGAGAAGACAAAGAGGGAAAATGTGTAGTAATAATCAGTGGGCATGATGAGAAGACAGAGTGGGGAAATGTGTTGTAATAATCAGTGGGTATGATGAGAAGACTGAGCAGGGAAATGTGTAGTAATAATCAGTGGGTATAATGAGAAGACAAAGAGGGGAAATGTGTAGTAATAATCACTGGGTAAGATGAGAAGACCGAGCGGGGAAATGTGAAGTAATAATCAGTTGGTACAATGAGAAGACATAGAGGGGAAACATGTAGTAATAATCAGTGGGTATGATTAAAAAACAAAGCGGGGAAATGTGTCGTAATAATCAATGGGTACGATGAGAAGACCGAGCGGGGAAATGTGTAGTAATAATCAGTGAGTATAATGAGAAGACAGAGCTGGGAAATGTGCAGTAATAATCAGTGGGGATGATGAGAAGACCGAGCGGGGAAATGTGTAGTAATAATCAGTCAGTACAATGAGAAGACAAAGAGCGGAAATGTGTAGTAATAGTCAGTGGGTATGATGAGAAGACAGAGCGGGGAAATGTGTAGTAATAATCAGTGGGTACGATGAAAAGACTGAGTGGGGAAATGTGTAGTAATAATCAGTGGGTATGATGAGTAGGTAGAGCAGGGAAATGTGTAGTAATAATCAGTGGGTACGATGAAAAGACAAAGAGGGGAAATGTGTATTAATAATCAGTGTGCATGGTGAGAAAGAGCGGGGAAATGTGTAGTAATAATAAGTCGGTACAATGAGAAGACAAACAGGAGAAATGTGTAGTAATAATCAGTGGGTATGATGACAAGACAGAGTAGGGAAATGTGTAGCAATAATCAGTGTGTATGACAAGAAGACAGAGTGGGGAAATGTGTAGGAATAATCAGTGCTTACGATGAGAAGACTGAGCGGGGAAATGTGAAGTAATAATCAGTAGGTATGATGAGAAGACAGAGTGGGGAAATGTGTAGTAATAATCAGTGGGTACGGTGAGAAGACTGAGCGGAGAAATGTGTAGTTATAATCAGTAGGTACAATGAGAAGACAGAGGGGAAATGTGTAGTAAAAATCAGTGGGTATAATGAGAAGATAGAGCGGGGAAATGTGTAGTAATAATCAGTTGGTACAATGAGAAGACAAACAGGGGAAATGTGTAGTAAGAATCAGTGGGTATGATGAGAAGACAGAGCGTGGAAATGTGTAGTAATAATTAGTGGGCACGATGAGAAGACCGAGCGGGGAAATGTGTAGTAATAATCAGTCAGTACAATGAGAAGACAAAGAGGGGAAATGTGTAGTAATAATCAGTGGGTATGATGAGAAGACAGAGCGGGGAAATGTGTAGTAATAATCAGTTGGTACAATGAGAAGACAAAGAGGGGAAATGTGTAGTAATAATCAGTCGGTACAATGAGAAGACAAAGAGGAGAAATGTGTAGTAATAATCAGTGGGTATGATGAGAAGACAGAACGGGGAAATGTAGTAATAATAAGTCGGTACAATGAGAAGACAATGAGGGAAAATGTGTAGTAATAATCAGTGGGTATGATGAGAAGACAGAACGGGGAAATGTGTGGTAATAATCAATTGGTACAAAGAGAAGACAAAGAGTGGAAATGTGTAGTAATAATTAGTTGGTATGATGAAAAGACAGGCCAGGGAAATGTGTAGTAATAATCAGTGGGTACGATGAGAGGACAGAGCGGGGAAATGTATAGTAATAATCAGTCGGTACAATGAGAAGACAAAGAGGGGAAATGTGTAGTAATAATCAGTGGGTATGATGAGAAGACAGAGTGGGGAAATGTGTAGTAATAATCAGTGGGTATGATGAGAAGACAGAGTGGGGAAATTTTTAGTAATAATCAGTCAGTACAATGAGAAGACAAAGAGGGGAAATGTGTAGTAATAATCAGTCGGTGCAATGAGAAGACAAAGAGGAGAAATGTGTGGTAATAATCAGTGGGTATAATGAGAAGACAGAGCGGGGAGATGTTTAGTAATAATCAGTCGGTACAATGAGAAGACAAAGAGGGAAAATGTGTAGTAATAATCAGTGGGTATGATGAGAAGACAGAGTGGGGAAATGTGTTGTAATAATCAGTGGGTATGATGAGAAGACTGAGCAGGGAAATGTGTAGTAATAATCAGTGGGTATAATGAGAAGACAAAGAGGGGAAATGTGTAGTAATAATCAGTGGGTAAGATGAGAAGACCGAGCGGGGAAATGTGAAGTAATAATCAGTTGGTACAATGAAAAGACATAGAGGGGAAACATGTAGTAATAATCAGTGGGTATGATTAGAAAACAAAGCGGGGAAATGTGTCGTAATAATCAATGGGGACGATGAGAAGACCGAGCGGGGAAATGTGTAGTAATAATCAGTGAGTATAATGAGAAGACAGAGATGGGAAATGTGCAGTAATAATCAGTGGGGACGATGAGAAGACCGAGCGGGGAAATGTGTAGTAATAATCAGTCAGTACAATGAGAAGACAAAGAGCGGAAATGTGTAGTAATAGTCAGTGGGTATGATGAGAAGACAGAGCGGGGAAATGTGTAGTAATAATCAGTGGGTACGATGAAAAGACTGAGTGGGGAAATGTGTAGTAATAATCAGTGGGTATGATGAGTAGGTAGAGCAGGGAAATGTGTAGTAATAATCAGTGGGTACAATGAATAGACAAAGAGGGGAAATGTGTATTAATAATCAGTGTGCATGGTGAGAAAGAGCGGGGAAATGTGTAGTAATAATAAGTCGGTACAATGAGAAGACAAACAGGAGAAATGTGTAGTAATAATCAGTGGGTATGATGACAAGACAGAGTAGGGAAATGTGTAGCAATAATCAGTGTGTATGACGAGAAGACAGAGCGGGGAAATGTGTAGGAATAATCAGTGCTTACGATGAGAAGACTGAGCGGGGAAATGTGAAGTAATAATCAGTAGGTATGATGAGAAGACAGAGTGGGGAAATGTGTAGTAATAATCAGTGGGTACGGTGAGAAGACTGAGCGGAGAAATGTGTAGTTATAATCAGTAGGTACAATGAGAAGACAGAGGGGAAATGTGTAGTAAAAATCAGTGGGTATAATGAAAAGATAGAGCGGGGAAATGTGTAGTAATAATCAGTCGGTACAATGAAAAGACAAAGAGGGGAAATGTGTAGTAAGAATCAGTGGGTATGATGAGAAGATAGAGCGTGGAAATGTGTAGTAATAATTAGTGGGCAGGATGAGAAGACCGAGCGGGGAAATGTGTAGTAATAATCAGTCAGTACAATGAGAAGACAAAGAGGGGAAATGTGTAGTAATAATCAGTAGGTATGATGAGAAGACAGAGCGGGGAAATGTGTAGTAATAATCAGTTGGTACAATGAGAAGACAAAGAGGGGAAATGTGTAGTAATAATCAGTCGGTACAATGAGAAGACAAAGAGGAGAAATGTGTAGTAATAATCAGTGGGTATGATGAGAAGACAGAGGGGGAAATGTGTAGTAATAATAAGTCGGTACAATGAGAAGAGAATGAGGGAAAATGTGTAGTAATAATCAGTGGGTATGATGAGAAGACAGAACGGGGAAATGTGTGGTAATAATCAATTGGTACAAAGAGAAGACAAAGAGTGGAAATGTGTAGTAATAATTAGTTGGTATGATGAAAAGACAGGCCAGGGAAATGTGTAGTAATAATCAGTGGGTACGATGAGAAGACCGAGCGGGGAAATGTGTAGTAATAATCAGTCGGTACAATGAGAAGACAAAGAGGGGAAATGTGTAGTAATAATCTGAGGGTATGATGAGAAGACAGAGCGGGGAAATGTGTGGTAATAATCAGTTGGTATGATGAGAAGACAGAGTGGGGAAATTTTTAGTAATAATCAGTCAGTACAATGAGAAGACAAAGAGGGGAAATGTGTAGTAATAATCAGTCGGTACAATGAGAAGACAAAGAGGAGAAATGTGTGGTAATAATCAGTGGGTATGATGAGAAGACAGAGGGGGAAATGTGTAGTAATAATCAGTGGGTATGATGAGAAGACAGAGCGGGGAGATGTTTAGTAATAATCAGTCGGTACAATGAGAAGACAAAGAGGGAAAATGTGTAGTAATAATCAGTGGGTATGATGAGAAGACTGAGCAGGGAAATGTGTAGTAATAATCAGTGGGTATAATGAGAAGACAAAGAGGGGAAATGTGTAGTAATAATCAGTGGGTAAGATGAGAAGACCGAGAGGGGAAATGTGAAGTAATAATCAGTTGGTACAATGAAAAGACATAGAGGGGAAACATGTAGTAATAATCAGTGGGTATGATTAGAAAAGAAAGCGGGGAAATGTGTCGTAATAATCAATGGGGACGATGAGAAGACCGAGCGGGGAAATGTGTAGTAATAATCAGTGAGTATAATGAGAAGACAGAGCTGGGAAATGTGCAGTAATAATCAGTGGGGATGATGAGAAGACCGAGCAGGGAAATGTGTAGTAATAATCAGTGGGTATGATGAGAAGACTGAGCGGGGAAATGTGTAGTAATAATCAGTGGGTATGATGAGAAGACAGAGTGGGGAAATGTGTAGTAATAATCAGTGGGTACGATGAGAAGACAGAGTTTGAAAATGTGCAGTAATAATCAGTTGGTACAATGAGAAGACAAAGAAGGGAAATGTGTAGTAATAATCAGTGAGTATAATGAGAAGACAGAGCTGGGAAATGTGCAGTAATAATCAGTCAGCACAATGAGAACACAAAGAGTGGAAATGTGTAGTAATAGTCAGTGGGTATGATGAGAAGACAGAGCGGGGAAATGTGTAGTAATAATCAGTGGGTACGATGAAAAGACTGAGTGGGGAAATGTGTAGCAATAATCAGTGGGAATGATGAGTAGGTAGAGCAGGGAAATGTGTAGTAATAATCAGTGGGTACGATGAAAAGACAAAGAGGGGAAATGTGTATTAATAATCAGTGTGCATGGTGAGAAAGAGCGGGGAAATGTGTAGTAATAATAAGTCGGTACAATGAGAAGACAAACAGGAGAAATGTGTAGTAATAATCAGTGGGTATGATGACAAGACAGAATAGGGAAATGTGTAGCAATAATCAGTGTGTATGACGAGAAGACAGAGCGGGGAAATGTGTAGGAATAATCAGTGCTTACGATGAGAAGACTGAGCGGGGAAATGTGAAGTAATAATCAGTAGGTATGATGAGAAGACAGAGTGGGGAAATGTGTAGTAATAATCAGTGGGTATGGTGAGAAGACTGAGCGGAGAAATGTGTAGTTATAATCAGTAGGTACAATGAGAAGACAGAGGGGAAATGTGTAGTAATAATCAGTGGGTATAATGAGAAGATAGAGCGGGGAAATGTGTAGTAATAATCAGTCGGTACAATGAGAAGACAAAGAGGGGAAATGTGTAGTAAGAATCAGTGGGTATGATGAGAAGACAGAGTGGGGAAATGTGTAGTAATAATCAGTGGGTACGATGAGAAGACAGAGGGAAAATGTGTAGTAATAATCAATAGGTATGATAAGAAGACAGAGCGGGGAAATGTGTAGCAATAATCAGTCGGTACAATGAGAAGACAGAGGGGAAATGTGTAGTAATAATCAGTGGGTATGATGAGAAGACAGAGCGGGGAAATGTGTAGTAATAATCAGTTGGTACAATGAAAAGACAAAGAGGGGAAATGTGTAGAAATAATTAGTGGGTATGATGAGAAGACATAGCGGGGAAATGTGTAGTAATAATCAGTGGGTATGATGAGAAGACAAAGCGTGGAAATGTTCAGTAATAATCAGTCGGTACAACGAGAAGACAAAGAGGGAAAATGTGTAGTAATAATCAGTCAGTACAATGAGAAGACAAAGAGGAGAAATGTGTGGTAATAATCAGTGGGTATGATAAGAAGACAGAGCAAGGAAATGTGTAATAATAATAAGTCGGTACAATGAGAAGACTAAGAGTGGAAATGTGTAGTAATAATCAGTGGGTACGATGAGAAGACCGAGCGGGGAAATGTGTAGTAATAATCAGTCGGTACAATGAGTAGACAAAGAGGGGAAATGTGTAGTAATAATCAGTCGGTACAATGAGTAGACAAAGAGGGGAAATTTGTAGTAATAATCAGTGGGTATGATTAGAAGACAGAGAGGGGAAATGTGTCCTAATAATCAGTGGGTATGATGAGAAGACCGAGCGGGGAAATGTGCAGTAATAATCAGTAGGGACGATGAGAAGACTGAGCGGGGAAATGTGTAGTAATAATCAGTCGGTACAATGAGAAGACAAAGAGAGAAATGTGTAGTAATAATCAGTGGGTATGATGAGAAGACAGGGCAGGGAAATGTGTAGTAATAATCAGTGGATATGATAAGAAGACAGAGCTGGGAAATGTGTAGTAATAATCAGTCGGTATAATGAGAAGACTAAGAGGGGAAATGTATAGTAATAATCAGTGTGCATGGTGAGAAGACAGAGAGGGAAATGTGTAGTAATAGTCAGTTTG
This sequence comes from Protopterus annectens, assembly GCF_019279795.1. NCBI lineage: Eukaryota > Metazoa > Chordata > Ceratodontiformes > Protopteridae > Protopterus > Protopterus annectens. The sequence goes on along the minus strand of NC_056736.1, from coordinate 609,703,357 downwards.
TACAATGAGAAGACAAAGAGGAAAAATGTATAATAATAATCAGTGGGTATGATGAGAAGACAGAGCGGGGAAATGTGTAGTAATAATCAGTGGGTACGATGAGAAGACTGAGCGGGGAAATGTGTAGTAATAATCAGTGGGTATGATGAGAAGACAGAGTGGAGAAATGTGTAGTAATAATCAGTGGGTACGATGAGAAGACAGAGTTTGAAAATGTGCAGTAATAATCAGTTGGTACAATGATAAGACAAAGAAGGGAAATGTGTAGTAATAATCAGTGGGTATGATGAGAAGACAGAGCGGGGAAATGTGTAGTAATAATCAGTGGGTATGATAAGAAGACAGAGCAGGGAAATGTGTAGTAATAATCACTTGGTACAATGAGAAGACAAAGAGGTGAAATGTGTAGTAATAATCAGAGGGTATGATGAGAAGACAGAGTGGGGAAAAGTGTAGTAATAATCAGTGGGTATGATGAGAAGACAGAGTGGGAAAATGTGTAGTAATAATCAGTAGGTATAATGAGAAGACCAAATGGGGAAATGTGTAGTAATAATTAGTCGGTACAATGAGAAGACAGAGGGGAAATGTGTAGTAATAATCAGTGGGTATGATGAGAAGACAGAGTGGGAAAATGTGTAGTAATAATCAGTCGGTACAATGAGAAGACAGAGAAGGGAAATGTGTAGTAATAATCAGTGGGTATGATAAGAAGACAGAGCAGGGAAATGTGTAGTAATACTCAGTCGGTACAATGAGAAGACAAAGAGGAGAAATGTGTAGTAGTAATCAGTCGGTACAATGAGAAGACCGAGTGGGGAAATCTGTCGTAATACTCAGTCGGTACAATGAGAAGGCAAAGTGGGGAAATGTGTAGCAATAATAAGTCGGTACAATGAGAAGGCAAATAGGGGAAATGTGTAGTAATAATCAGTGGGTATGATGAGAAGACAGAGCGGTGAAATGTATAGTAATAATCAGTACGTACAATGAGAAGACCGAGTTGGAAAATGTGTAGTTATAATCAGTGGGTATGATTAGAAAACAGAGCGGGGAAATGTGTAGTAATAATCAGTGGGTACCATGAGAAGACCGAGCAGGAAATGTGTAGTAATAATCAGTCGGTACAATGAGAAGACTAAGAGAGGAAATGTGCAGTAATAATCAGTGGGTATGATGAGAAGACAGAGTGGGGAAATGTGTAGTAATAATTAGTGGGTACGATGAGAAGACTGAGTGGGGAAATGTGTAGTAATATTCAGTGGGTATGATAAGAAAGAGTGGGGAAATGTGTGGTAATAATCAGTCAGTACAATGAGAAGACAGAGGGGAAATGTGTAGTAATAATTAGTGGGTATGATGAGAAGACTTACAGGGGAAATGTGTAGTAATAATCAGTGGGTATAATGAGAAGACCAAGCAGTGAATATGTAGTTAAATCAGTGGGTATAATGAGAAGACAGAGATGGGAAATGTGTGTTAGTAATCAGTGGGTGCAATGAGAACAGTGGGAGGGAGAATGTGTAGTAATAATCAGTAGATATAGGGAGAAAGAAATGGGAAATGTGTAATAATAATTGATAGGCATAATGAAAGACAGCGATGGGAAATGTGTAGTTCATAGGTTCATAGGTGTGTACTAGGCTAATGGCCCTGGAGCCTTTACAAACCTAGCCCCAAAAAATTGCCCAGGCACTGTGCCACCTGATGTGTTAGTTCACAGTGCCCCTATCTAATAGGGAAACTGGAATGATCCTTGGAGTGAACTTTCTGTTACCCATCCACTCGTCAAGATTTCTCTTGAAGAGGGCCAGCAGAGTGCTCTGCATGACATAAATGGGGAGCTTATTCAAGAGGATGAGCAGTCTTTGGGAGATGAACTTATCCCTTCAGCATGTTCTGTTAATTGTGGTAATGAGGTTGTGATCTCTGTGGCATGGGGGTATTGGGATTTCTTTAGGTGTAGCATTTCAAGCAGGGCTGGGTCAGACATGGCTTTGTAAGTCAAGTAGATATCACCTCTAAGTAGACGATAAGAGACTAAGAATAGATTACATTTCTTGAGTCTGTCCATGTAGGATGTGTTTAAGGCCTAGGGTCCTTTTTGTGAGGTACTTTTGTGGCCTTTCCAGCTGTTGTAGGTGTTTGGTCAGGTACATGTCAAATGGGGCATTATATTCAATGATTGGTCTAGTGAGGGATGAGTAGAGAGAGATGATGACCTCTTTCTTCCTGGATGCGAAACCTTTGGTTATAAGATGTGCCACGTAGAAGGACTTTCTGACACAGTGGCAATGTGGTGGTTGAGGGTGAGGTGGCTGTCGACCTGGATTACCAGATCTCTTATGGCCTCTTTAGTGTTCAGTGGGCTCCCATCAACATGGTAATTCATGGGAACTGAGTTTTTTCCAAAGGGGATGATAATGCATTTTTTGGCATTAAGCTTCAGGCCATGATTCCGACACTAGTCACTGGTCTCAGAGAAGCTCTTTTGTACAATATCTGCATCACTTGTGGAGTTGAAAATGACTTCTAGCTTGCAGTCATCAGCCAACTTGGTCAGCCAAAGTCCTTCTGTGTTGGCCTGGACTTCTGAGAAGTAGATGCCAAACAGGTGAGGGCCCAGGAACAAGCCCTGTGGGACTCCACTCATGACTGGTCGACAGTCCAACTTGGAATCTGCAACTTTAACTCTGTGGGTCCTGTTTGTGGGCCCGTTTGCAACCCACCTAATGATGTAAGGATTGATGCCTAGTTTGGTAAGTTTAGCAATTATACCTGCCTGGGGAATGGTATCAAAGGCCTTGGCCAGGTCGAGGTAGGCTTTATGCACTGCCTTACCCTCATCCACAGCCTTGGTGACTGCCTCGAAGAAGTCAGCCAGGTTCAGAAGGCAGGATCTCCCCTTGACAAAGTCAAATTGTGTGGGGTCAAGAGTTTGGAGATTTCCTATATCTTTGTTAAGCAGGTCCATGATGATGTGCTCCATAGCTTTGCATACCAGACTCGTCAAGCTAATGGGGCAATAGCTCTCAGGGTCTGTAGTTGCTCCCCATTTATGGAGCAGGATGACTGTAGCAGTACACCATTCAGTAGAGACATAGCCTGTGGTAAGGCTGTGATTGAACAAGGCACACAGATGTGGTGCCAGTTCATTTTGTAGCTCATGTAAGATGCAGCCATGAATATTATCAGGTCCCATGGATGTTGTATTCTTGGCTTTGGACAATGCAGCTTTTACCTGTGCCACAGAAATGGTGGGTACCAGGCTTTCTTCTGGTATTGTGATAGGGCCCTTGTGGGGGGTAAAGTTGGCACTTAATATGTCGGCCAGTATGTTGGCTATATCTGTTGGCGCAGTATAGGAGGTGCCATTGTGCAATAACTAAGAGTAAATCTGGATATTGCCTTTGAGGTTTTTGATATAGCTATAGAAGGCATTGTGGTTGTTTTTGATGTCAGCTGCAATTCTGCCTTCATAGCTGGCTTTAGAGGATAAGGGATCTCAGCTTTTTGTTGAAACTGATAAGGGAGACTTTCTAGTCTTGTGACTTCATTTTTTCTGCAACAGTTTCTTCCTTCTGTTGTAGAGTTTATTGATGGCTGGAAACCACCAGACAGGCTTCCTTTTTTTTGGAGGAGAGTGTCTTAGTTCTATTTGGTATGGCAAGGTCCATGCATTTGTGTACATGCTCGTACAGTGATTTGGTGTATGATTTGGCAGTCGTGAAGCTATTTTCCATTGCCATGGGTGCCGAAAAGTTAGCCACCTCTGTTTTTATGAGCCCAAAGTTTGCTTTAGAGAAGTTTTTCAGGGTGGTCACTGAGATGGAGATTTCCATGGTGATCAGTTTTTGGTCAGATTTAACCAGGGAGTAATTGACTATAGGTGTGGAGCAATGATCTCCAATGCTGGTGATAACCAGGTTGAGGATGTTGCGTCATCTTGTGGGGGTTAGAATGAGCTGGTCCAGGGCATTGGAAATGATAAATTCCAGAAAGCGTTGGGCCTGTACATTGGTATTTTAATAGTTTTCGCAGTTCATGAAAGGTAGTTGAAGTCACCCAGTATGAGAATATTGGGTTGGACCCTGATAGATTCCAGGGTAATTAGGGACTTAGAGTGGGAGGCTAGGGACATGTTTGAGGTCCTATAGCAGGCTATGACTTGTATTGCCATCTTACCCAGTATTAGTTGTACCTGAAGTATCTTGGATGCATTGTGCTGGGTTACCAGTCTAGAGGTATGCATATCCTTTAAGAATATAGAGACACCACCACCTTTGCAGCTTCCATCCGTATTCAGGGGCTGAAAGGTATGGAATGAGTTGTAGCCTGGGAGGGCAGGGGTGCTTTCTGCCTCTTTAAACCAGGTCTCCATTACAGCACAGATGTCAACATTCTCCATTTTGAGGAGAGCTCTGAGTGAGTGCATCTTGAGATTTAGACTTCTAGCATTGAGCAGCATGACCCTCAGATTGCATCAACGGGTATAATGAGAAGACAGAGATGGATAATGTATAGTAATAATCAGTGAGTATAATGAAAACACTGAGAGGAGAAATGTGTAGCAAGAATCAGTGGGTACAAGGAGAAGATGGAAAGGTGAAATCTGTAGTAATAATCAGTGGGTACAATGAGAAGACAGGGAAAATGTGTAGTAATAATCAGTGGGTATGATGAGAAGACTGAGAGGTGAAATGTGTAGTAGTAATCAGTAGGTATAATGAGAAGACTGAGACTGGAAATGTGTAGTAATAATAAGTAGGTATAATATTGGACAGACTAAGAGAGGAAATGTGTAATAATAATCAGTGGGTATGATGAGAAGACAGAGTGGGGAAATGTGTAGTAATAATTAGTGGGTACGATGAGAAGACTGAGTGGGGAAATGTGTAGTAATATTCAGTGGGTATGATAAGAAGACAGAGGGGTGAAATGTGTGGTAATAATCAGTCAGTACAATGAGAAGACAAAGAGGGGAAATGTGTAGCAGTAATCAGTGGGTGTGATGAGAAGATAGAACAGGGAAATGTGTAGTAATAGTGCGTACGATGAGAAGACAAAGAGGGGAAATGTGTAGTAATAATCAGTGTGCATGGTGAGAAGACAGAGCGGGGAAATGTGTAGTAATAATCAGTCGATACAATGAGAAGACAAAGTGGAGAAATGTGTAGTAATAATCAGTGGGTATGATGAGAAGAATGTGATGGTAAATTTATAGTAATAATCAGTGGGTTTAATGAAAAGACTTATAGGGGAAATGTGTAGTAATAATCAGTGGGTATAATGAGAAGACCAAGCAGTGAATGTGTAGTTAAATCATTGGGTATAATGAGAAGACAGAGATGGGAAATGTGTGTTAGTAATCAGTGGGTGCAATGAGAACAGTGGGAGGGAGTATGTGTAGTAATAATCAGTAGATATAGGGAGAAAGAAATGGGAAATGTATAGTAATAATTGATGGGCATAATGAAAGACAGCGATGGGAAATGTGTAGTTCATAGGTTCATAGGTGTGTACTAGGCTAATGGCCCTGGAGCCTTTACAAACCTAGCCCCAAAAAATTGCCCAGGCACTGTGCCACCCAATGTGTTAGTTCACAGTGCCCCTATCTAATAGGGAAACTGGAATGATCCCTGGAGTGAACTTTCTGTTACCCATCCACTCGTCAAGATTTCTCTTGAAGAAGGCCAGCGGAGTGCTCTGCATGACATAAATGGGGAGCTTATTCGAGAGGATGAGCAGTCTTTGGGAGATGAACTTATCCCTTCAGCATGTTCTGTTAATTGTGGTAATGAGGTTGTGATCTCTGTGGCACAGGGGTATTGGGATTTCTTTAGGTGTAGCATTTCAAGCAGGGCTGGATCAGACATGGCTTTGTAAGTCAAGTAGAGATCACCTCTAAGTAGACGATAAGAGACTAAGAATAGATTAAATTTCTTGAGTCTGTCCATGTAGGATGTGTTTAAGGCCTTGGGTCCTTTTTGTGAGGTACTTTTGTGGCCTTTCCAGCTGTTGTAGGTGTTTGGTCAGGTACATGTCAAATGGGGCATTATATTCAATGATTGGTCTAATGAGGGATGAGTAGAGAGAGATGATGACCTCTTTCTTCCTGGATGCGAAACCTTTGGTTATAAGATGTGCCACGTAGAAGGACTTTCTGACACAGTGGCAATGTGGTGGTTGAAGGTGAGGTGGCTGTCGACCTGGATTACCAGATCTCTTATGGCCTCTTTAGTGTTCAGTGGGCACCCATCAACATGGTAATTCATGGGAACTGAGTTTTTTCCAAAGGGGATGATACTGCATTTTTTGGCATTAAGCTTCAGGCCATGATTCCGACACTAGTCATTGGTGTCAGAGAGGCTCTTTTGTACAATGTCTGCATCACTTGTGGAGTTGAAAATGACTCCTAGCTTGCAGTCATCAGCCAACTTGGTCAGCCAAAGTCCTTCTGTGTTGGCCTGGACTTCTGAAAAGTAGATGCCAAACAGGTGAGGGCCCAGGAACAAGCCCTGTGGGACTCCACTCATGACTGGTCGACAGTCCAACTTGGAATCTGCAACTTTAACTCTGTGGGTCCTGTTTGTGAGCCAGTTTGCAACCCACCTAATGATGTAAGGATTGATGCCTAGTTTGGTAAGTTTAGCAATGATACCTGCCTGGGGAATGGTATCAAAGGCCTTGGCCAGGTTGAGGTAGGCTTTATGCACTGCCTTACCCTCATCCACAGCCTTGGTGACTGCCTCGAAGAAGTCAGCCAGGTTCAGTAGGCAGGATCTCCCCTTGACAAAGCCAAATTGTGTGGGGTCAAGAGTTTGGAGATTTCCTATATCTTTGTTAAGCAGGTCCATGATGATGTGCTCCATAGCTTTGCATACCAGACTCGTCAAGCTAATGGGGCAATAGCTCCCAGGGTCTGAAGTTGCTCCCCATTTATGGAGCGGGATGACTGTAGCAGTACACCATTCAGTAGAGACATAGCCTGTGGTAAGGCTGTGATTGAACAAGGCACACAGATGTGGTGCCAGTTCATTTTGTAGCTCATGTAAGATGCAGCCATGAATATTATCAGGTCCCATGGATGTTGTATTCTTGGCTTTGGACAATGCAACTTTTACCTGTGCCACAGAAATAGTGGGTACCAGGCTTTCTTCTGGTATTGTGATAGGGCCCTTGTGGGGGGTAAAGTTGGCACTTAATATGTCGGCCAGTATGTTGGCTATACCTGTTGGCGCAGTATAGGAGGTGCCATTGTGCAATAACTAAGAGCAAATCTGGATATTGCCTTTGAGGTTTTTGATATAGCTATAGAAGGCATTGTGGTTGTTTTTGATTTCAGCTGCAATTCTGCCTTCATAGCTGGCTTTAGAGGATAAGGGATCTCAGCTTTTTGTTGAAACTGATAAGGGAGGTTTTCTAGTCTTGTGACTTCATTTTTTCTGCAACAGTTTCTTCCTTCTGTTGTAGAGTTTATTGATGGCTGGGAACCACCAGACTGGCTTCCTTTTATTTGGAGGAGAGTGTCTTAGTTCTATTTGGTATGGCAAGGTCCATGCATTTGTGTACATGCTCGTACAGTGCATTGGTGTATGATTTGGCAGTTGTGACGCTATTTTCCATTGCCATGGGTGCCGAAAAGTTAGCCACCTCTGTTTTTATGAGCCCAAAGTTGGCTTTAGAGAAGTTTTTCAGGGTGGTCACTGAGATGGAGATTTCCATGGTGATCAGTTTTTGGTCAGATTTAACCAGGGAGTAATTGACTATAGGTGTGGAGCAACGATCTCCAATGTTGGTGATAACCAGGTTGAGGATGTTGCGTCATCTTGTGGGGGTTAGAATGAGCTGGTCCAGGGCATTGGAAATGATAAATTCCAGAAAGCGTTGGGCCTGTACATTGGTATTTGAATAGTTTTCACAGTTCATGAAAGGTATTTGAAGTCACCCAGTATGAGAATATTGGGTTGGACCCTGATAGATTCCAGGGTAATTAGGGACTTGGAGTGGGAGGCTAGGGACATGTTTGAGGTCCTATAGCAGGCTATGACTTGTATTGCCATCTTACCCAGTATTAGTTGTACCTGAAGTATCTTGGATGCATTGTGCTGGGTTACCAGTCTAGAGGTATGCATATCCTTTAAGAATATGGAGACACCACCACCTTTGCAGCTTCCATCCGTATTCAGGGGCTGAAAGGTATGGAATGAGTTGTAGCCTGGGAGGGCAGGGGTGCTTTCTGCCTCTTTAAACCAGGTCTCCGTTACAGCACAGATGTCAACATTCTCCATTTTGAGGAGAGCTCTCAGTGAGTGCATCTTGAGATTTAGACTTCTAGCATTAAGCAGCATGACCCTCAGATTGCATCAGCGGGTATAATGAGAAGACAGAGATGGATAATGTATAGTAATAATCAGTGAGTATAATGAAAAGACTTAGAGGGGAAATCTGTAGTAATAATCAGTGGGTACGAGGAGAAGACTGAGGGGAAATGTGTAGTAATAATCAGTGGGTATGATGAGAAGACTGAGGGGAAATGTGTAGTAATAATCAGTGGGTATGATGAGAAGACTGAGGGGAAATGTGTAGTAATAATCAGTGGGTATGATGAGAAGACTGAGGGGAAATGTGTAGTAATAATCAGTGGGTATGATGAGAAGACCAAGTGAGGAAATGTGTAATAATAATCAGTGGGTATGATGAGAAGACTGAGGGGAAATGTGTAGTAATAATCAGTGGGTATGATGAGAAGACTGAGGGGAAATGTGTAGTAATAATCAGTGGGTATAATGAAAAGAGTTAGAGGGGAAATGTGTAGTAATAATCAGTGGGTATGATGAAAAAACTTAGAGGGGAAATCTGTAGTAATAATCAGTGGGTACGAGGAGAAGACTGAGGGGAAATGTGTAGTAATAATCAGTGGGTATGATGAGAAGACTGAGAGGTGAAATGTGTAGTAATAATCAGTGAGTATAATGAAAAGACTTGGAGGGGAAACGTGTAGTAATAATCAGTGGGTATGATGAGAAGACTGAGAGGTGAAATGTGTAGTAATAATGAGTGGGTATAATGAAAAGAGTTAGAGGGGAAATGTGTAGTAATAATCAGTGGGTATGATGATAAGACTGAGAGGTGAAATGTGTAGTAATAATAAGTAGGTATAATGTTGGACATGCTACACTTAAAGAAATCCCAATCCCTCAGAGCCACACGCTCCAGGGATCGAAACCTTGTCATCACAATGAACAAAACATGCTGGAGGGATAGGTTCCTGATCCAGAGACTCCCAAGACTCTGGAATAGACTGCCCATACATGTCAAGCAGAGCGCCTCTTTGGCCCTCTTCAAAAGTAACCTTGACGATTGGATGGGAGATAGGAAATTCACCCCTGGGATCACGTCAGTTGCCCTGCTAGACATGGGTCCAGGGAAATAAATATTGTGGGAAGAAATAGCCAGAGAATTGTTATGGATAGGCTTGTATAGGCCCTAGGGCTGATAGCCTAGTACCAACTTATGAACTTGTGAACCTATGTATGTTAGTAATCAGTGGGTGTAATGAGAACATTGAGAGGGGGAATGTGTAGTAATAATCGGTAGATATAAGGAGAAGACAAAAATGGGAAATGTGTAGTAATAATCGGTGGGTATAATAAAAGTCAGAAATGGGAAATATGCAGTAATAATCAGTGGGTATAATGAAAGACAGAGATGAGAGGGTTGGGAAGGTGGCCTAATGGTTAAGGTGTTTGCCTTACAAACACAAGGTGCAGGGTTCAAGTCTCACAAGGGATAATTGGCTATGCTTAAAATGGCTCATAAGGGCAGTTAGCTTAGTACAAACCTATACCTATACCTATACCTATACTAGAAATGTGTGGTAATAATCAGTGGGTATAATGAGGAAAAGAAGGGGATGATTGTTAGGAATTGACTGGGATAATGATGAGACTGGGAAGGATAATATATAAAAGGAAACAGCATGATAATGGAAGGGAAGTGAATAATTAGTAGGAATCCATGGCTAGCAAGAGTAGGAGTCAGTGTAGATAGTGAAAAGAAAAAAGTGGGTAATGTGACGAACAACTCTCTGGGCAAAATGAGAAGAGAGTGAAGTTAATGTGTAACAAGAATCTATGGGTATGATGTGGAGAGTGACATTAGGAGAGAAATATATAATCAACACTGGAGAGTACAGTGAGGATATGTTGGTGGCTAATGTGTCACTGCAGTTGGTATAAATAATGAAGAAATAGAAACGGATAATATGCAGTATGAATCTGTGAGTATAATAAGGCACTTTCCAAATGCTTCTACTGAATTCAGAGAAATCCAATCAAAAATACAAATATTCTCTTGATTTATTGCACTTTTACTTGCTTTATTCACTAATCACTACTATTTATGTACATATTTAATTCTGTAACAAAAAATAATTTCTCTCACTGCTGGGTTTTTCTAATTTTATTTGCTTTCAAAATACCCTGCAGATGGGTGAATTAGCCAGAGACTTAGTTGTTTGCTAGTTGTTTGTGGTTAATCTGCACTTGAAAGCTACATTTGCTGTGCTTTTGCATAATGAAATTCCAGGGTCATCCATCTTGTAGCAGAAGTTGTTTATCCGTTCTCTTTGAGTTGACCCCTGTAAAACCAAGTCCCTATACCATAACAGCCCAACCCCTATGACAGATCCAGCAATATGAATATACAATGCCCTAATGTCTCTTTGGCCAGCTTAGTACATATGGGCATCCTGAGAAAATGTAGCAATTGTCTAATGTACTCTGACAACCCTTTAATTCTTAAAGAAGCCAACATAGTATGCGACAGATGTACATACATAACGTCCTTCGAGGCAAAAATCTCACTTACATATAAGGTTATCAAGAAAGCACCCACTACATCCATCACACATACAGCTCACCATACACATAGACAATCTTACATTGAACCACTTAATAGAAATCTTCCCAAACCTCAAAGACCTTCTAAGCCATCAAATGACAGCACCTATCCCCTGCAATCACTGAAGCACACACCAAAAGCAACACAACACCACACATAAGCCTATACCCAATGGTCCCTGTAAAACAAAGCCCATAATGAAAGAAAATACTTTACCTAGTACTCTTGTCATAAGGGATTCTCATTGTATGACATACAGATGTCCCTCTCACTATGCTTGACATGAAGAAGATAATGGTTAGTTGCATATCTGGATCTAGTATCCACAATTTCACACACACACTCTCAGGTCACTGCACCACATGTACCAATATGATTCTATCATAACCCAGGTGGATATAAATGACCTGAGACATACCTCACTGGTATATATGAAAACAGACATTATGGATCTCTCTGAATATGTATCACAGACAGTTATGTGCCTTGCATTGTGCAGCGTTCAGCCTTTACTGAGGATGATGCCACAGAGTGAACAGAAAATAGATTTCAATAACTGACTTAGTTTCTGGTGTCATTCCCATATCTATCAGCATGGAAGGACATAGTTAATAGACCACATTGCTTCACCATGGACGGTCTGTACCAGTCTAACAGTGGACGTTTGGATATTAAAACCTTATCCATCCCCTTAGCGATTTTTTAGGCAATATGAAATTGACAAAACTACTATGTGGCAAAAAAAAAAAAAAAAAACAATACTTCTCTGTGCTATGAGCCTAAACAAGAAATTCCACATCTTACCAGCTCTCCTTATTCTGGAGAATGCTGATTCATTTAAAGCCACAGAGCCACAGATAGTACTCTGGCAGTGGAAGGCTACATTGCTTTCCACACATTTAGGCCTACAGCACAGACAGGGGCTAAAGGTGGAGGTGCCTTCATCTACGTTAATAACAAGTACAACTCCAGGCTGGTTAAACAGGATGATGCCACAGAGTTCATTCACATCCACGTCTCCACAGACAAGGTTCCTGACCAAGTCTTGGCCAGCTACAAGTCACCCTCTATAACCAACAAAGCTCACAACTTGTGCCTAGACCTACTAGTGGCACTCAACATCCAACCAAATACCATGTTCATGGGAAAATTGAACTACCTCTCTGTGTACTGGGAAACATACACTGCATCTTACTTGCAGATGCAACATTTCCCAGACTTTGTCATCACGAACACCTTGGACCAGATAGTGCATACTCCAATCAGAGGATCAAACAAACTGGACCTAGTACTCACTAACATAGGAAAGGGCTCCCATGTCACATCCTCATTGGTGAGGTCAGACCACAAAGCCGTCTCCCACAAAATTAAAATCAATCCAGAGAACCCAATTAAACCATTTAACAGTTAGAAACTATTCTAAAGCAAGTTATAACCTTTTAAGTGACAATTTGTTAAAATTCAAGGCTCACACAAACACCAAGAATACAGCAACCTGTGCAGAATTTTTCATTGAAACCCTGTATGAATATGTGAATGGCTGTATAGAGCCTGCTGTACCTACCAGAAATAAGCCCAAATGTAACACCAAAAACAAACCCCACTGGTGGAATCCAAAGCTTAATGGAGTATATAACAAAATAAAAAAGCCATGTCCAAAATCAGAAAGAGTTCACTGATTCAATTAAATAAGAAATTAAGAGGTCAAATTAAGTCAGACAAGGCCAGTTATGAAGTCAGAATAGCATTCTAGGCTAAGGACAATCACAAGGCCTTATTCTGCTATGTCAGGAACCTTAAAGATAACACTCACCAGTGTGCAGAACTGGTGGTAAATGGCATAACCATCACTGACCAGGATGACATAGCAAATCTTCTGGCTGAGTGACAAATTTAGCTCTAACTTCACCTCAACTACCTCCCTGTGAAAACCCTTCTAGTATATTTCTCAGAACTATCAACAGGGAATGTGCCCTATTGGCACTCTCTAAGGCTAAAAACACTGCTTCAGTGGGTCCAACAATATATTCCCAGTTGCCTCCTAAATAGCTTAAAATATGACCTGGCAGGACCACTGAAAGTACTCTTCAGCTACAGCTTCAAAGCAGGTTATATACCTGGTGAAAAGAGGACCACAATGGTCATCCCTCTCCATAAGGGTGGTCCATCAACTGACTCTGGGAATTACAGACCCATCAATCTGATAAGTCTAATATACAAAGCCATGGAACATATTATTACAGAAATGAACTACAAGGATATTGGGAACATCACAGATACTGGAACTATCCCATTTTGGGATTATGAAGGGAAGGTCTTGTCTACTGAACTTGGCAAACCTGGTAGACATCTTCAAGAAGGTCACCAAGGCAACGGATGAGGGGAAAATGGTGTATAATGCCTACCTCAACTTGGCCAAGACATTCAATACAATACCTCACTCAGATACTGTCAATAAAGTCTCAGAACTAAGCACAAGTCCCTACATAACTTGCTGTATTGCTGGCTGGCTCACAGATAGGGTCCAAGAAGTCAGGACTGGTGAGACCACCACTAGGAGACCAGTGTCCAGGAGAGTACCCTAGGTCTCCATGTTGAGCCTGCTCCTGTTTGGCAGCTATTTCTCAGACATCAAGGTTAATGTTGAAGGCCACTGGCTCACCAAGTTTTCAGATGACCGTAAGTTTTGAGCTATCATAGTTTCCACCCCCCCCCATGACACCCAACATCATACAAGAGAGTCATATATAAATGCATGATTGGTGCCAAAGCCACAGATTAAAAGTCAACATGAAGAAATTTATTATAGTGCCCTTTGGAAACCTTCCTCCCAAGCTAATTATGCCATTGATAAAACACCTCTGAAAGCTTACCTGGCAGTTAGAGACCTGGAAACATATGTAGAATGTAGTCTGACCTTTGATCAACATGCAGCAAAGATAGTGAGAAAATCATTCTTCGTCATTCAACTCATAAGTAAGGGTATGGCATCCAGGTCCAAGTAAGTTATAGTACCAGTCTACTTAGCCCCTATCAGACCCATCACTGAGTATAATGCCCCCTTCATTATGTACCTAAGCAGAAACTTACAACAGTTGGAATACCTTCATAGGTTCATAGGTAGGTACTAGGCTATCTTCCCGAGGGCATTTATAAGCCTAGCCAGAGTGTGTCAGCTTTCGCCGCCCCATTGATTAATTAACTGAGCCTCTGTCAAGAAGAGCCAATGAAGTGATCCCAGGAGTGTATTTTCTGTTACCCATCCACTCGTCAAGGTTTCTCTTGAAGAGTGTTAGTGAGGGGCTCTGACTAATGTAGTTAGGAATTTTGTTCCAAAGCATGGGGAGTCTCTGTGACAGGAATCTATCCCTCCAGCATGTTCTATTTATTGTTGTGGTGAGGTTTAACTCACTAGAGCGAGTGGCTCACAGTGACTTGGATTTCTTTAGGTGGAGCATGTCCATCAATTCTGAGTTGGACATGGCTTTGTAAGTCAGGCAGAGATCACCTCTGAGTAAGCGATATGTGACTAAGTACAACTGGAGTTTTTTCCAGTCGGGCTGCATAAGACATATGTTTGAGGCCAGTAATCCTCTTGGTGAGGTACTTTTGTGGTCTTTCCAGCTGTTGGAAGTGTCTTGTGAGGTATATCCCAAATGGGGCATTGTACTCTATGATGGGTCTGATGAGTGATGAGTAGAGGGGCACTATAACCTCTTTATTTCTAGATGCGTACCCCTTAGTAATTAGATGGGTTACATAGAAGGATTAGCTAACTACTTTGGCAATATGATTGTCAAAGGAGAGATTACTATCCACCTGGGTCCCCAGATCTCTTATTACCTCTTCTGTATTAAGGGGGCTGCCACCTATGTGGTAATTCATGGGTGTTTTGTTTTTCCCAAATGGGATGACTATGCATTTATTGGCATTTAGCTTGAGACCATGACTTTGACATCAGGTGTCCGTCTCAGTAAGGCCCTTTTGGTGAATGTCCATGTCTGCCTGAGAGTCAATTATGTCTCCTAGTTTGCAGTCATCAGCAAACTTGGTTAGCCATAGTCCTCCTGTGTTTGCCTGTACTTCTGAGAAGTATATGCCAAACAGTAGGAGTCCCAGGACCAAGCCTTGTGGGACACCACTTGTGACTGGTTTAGAGTTGGACCTGGAGCCCGCTATTTTTACCATATGAGTTCTGTCTGTAAGCCAGTTGGCAACCCATCTCATGACATAGAGGCTTATATTCAGGCTGGTGAGTTTTTCTATAATTCCCGAGTGGGGAATGGTGTCAAAAGCCTTGGCAAGGTCAAGGTAGGCTGTGTGAATACCTTCCCCTCATTTATGGCCTTGGTGACTGTCTCGAAGAAGTCAACCAGGTTTAGTAGGCATGATCTGCCCTTAACAAAGCCGAACTGGGTGGGGTCAAGTGTTTGGAGGTTCCCAATGAATTTGTTAATGAGTTCCATGATGATGCGCTCCATAGCCTTGCAGACCAGGCTAGTCAGGCTGATGGGGTGATAGTTACCAGGGTCAGTTGTGGCCCCTCCTTTGTGGAGGGGAATAACCATTGCTGTGCACCATTCTATGGGCACATAGCCTGTGGAGAGGCTGAGGTTGAACTGTGTGTTTAGGTGGGGGGTTAGTTCATTCTGTAGTTCGTGCAAGACGCAGCCTGCGACACCATCCAGCCCCATTGACGCTGTGCTTTTGGCTTTTGAAAGGGCTGTTTTCACCTGTGTGTCTGTGATTTCCGGGACATTACACTTTTCCGGTATTGTTGTGGACCCTTTTGGGAGTGAGAGGGGGGTGAAGTTTGCACTGAATCTATCTGCCAGGATGTTGGCAATATCAGTGGGTTCAGTATATTTTGTGCTATTTTGCACTAACTCAGAGCATATCTGCAAGTTGCCACTTAGATTCTTGACATAGCTAAAGAAGGCTTTGTGGTTATCTTTCAAATCCTTGGCTATTTTTCTTTCAAAGTTAGCCTTGGAGGATTTTATGAGGGACCTTAGATCAGGGATGTCTTTCTTTCTTGGGATTTGCTTTTTTTCTGAACTAGTTTCCTCCTTCTATTGTATAGCCTGTTTATGGCAGGGGTCCACCTGACTGGTTTCCTTTTCTTAGGGGAGTGAGTCTTGGTTTTGCTAGGGATGGCATGATCCATGTATCCTTGTAGGTGCTCATAGAGTGCATTTGTAAAAGTTCCTGCATCTTGGACACTGTTATCCTTTAGCGTGGGGGCTGTGAAACTTACCACCTCTGTCTTTAAGTAAGGTGAAGTTTGCTATAGAAAAGTTTTTCACTGTGGTTTCCTTGGTTGGAGGTGGTGGTGTGGTATGGACATCCAGAGTGATTAGTTTATGGTCTGATATAACCAGTGATGGGTTGACCTCCTTTGTGAAACACCTGTCTATGTTGGTGATGACCAGGACCAATATGTTTTTACCTCTACTAGGGGAGTTTACCAGCTGATCCAGGGCATTTGAGTTGATAAATTCCAGGAAGCGCTGGACCTGGGAGTTTGTACTTGAGTAGTTTTCCCAGTTAACAGTAGGGTAATTGAAATCATCCAATATCAGGGTGTTTGGTAGGACCTTCATGTTTTCCAGTGTCTCCAGAAAGGTGGAGTGGTGGTCCTGGGTCATGGAGAGTGATCTGTAGCAGGCCACAATTTGCATCGCAGATTTGCCTGATGTTAGTTGCACATGGATAATCTCTGAGGTATCATGCTGTGCCACTAACCTGGAGGTGTAGGTATCCTTGATAAATATGGATACACCCCCTCCTTTTGTGTATAGGTCCATATTCTGTGGCCAGTATGTGTGGTATAAGTTGTAGCCCAGCAGTGCTGGGGTGCTCTGTGGAGCCTTGAACCAGGTTTCAGTTACTGCACAGATGTCGACGTTCTCCATACTGAGGAGTGCTTTGAGCGCGTGCATTTTGAGATTTAAACTCCTGGCATTGAGTAGCATAACCCTCATTTTTTTATTTGTGCTGTTTATGGAGGTGGGTTTGACTTTTGAGCCTTGCCTAAAAAAGGTACTATGGGGGCAGCAAGAGCCTTGGCCAGTATTCGAAAGCCTAGCCGTGACAGCTGCAAGCCATCTCTTGTGACGCAATGAGGCTTATCAAGCATGTCCCAGGCTGACAGACACTGGATCCCCTTTGAATGACACCAGAAGCTTAGCCAATTGTTGAAATTGATCATTTTTTCTTTATACTGCGATATCATTCTTGGTGAGTGCAGGATGCTACTCAGGGTCAGGGTCATACCCGCCTGGGCTACATGATCAGAAAGCTCTTCCATGTCTCTTTTCATGTAGTCCAGAGAGGTACATCTCAGGTTATTCACTCCAACATGAACAACGACAGAGTCATATTTGTACTTGTTCTGGAGTGACCTGAGTGCTTGTGTTATGTGGTGGATTCTGGCTCCCGCCAGTCAGCTAACAGTAATCTTCTCCTTGTCCAGCCTAGTGAGTGGGACATCAGTGCGCCTGACTATAGAGTCACCTATTACTAGTGTGTTAGGTATGTTATTTTGCCTTAAGGGCTGTGATTGTGCGGCACACTGATTTTGTATTTTATGTGTTGTGTGGTTTGTGACAGGAGGTGCAGGTTTTTTGGGTGTCTGCTTTGGAGGTCTGTGATGCTTTTGCAGGTTTTTATTTAGAGCCTCTGAGTATGATTTTGTGTATTTATGTGTATTTTTTTGCCACTGCTGGTTTAGTATGTCTATGTGAGGCTGGAGGTGTGGTGCAAGTGTTAACCTTCTCCTCATGACTGCCTGTTCCAGTCTTGGGTGGAGAGAGCTTAGCCTCCAATTTAGCTATATAATTTCATCTCTTGCATATGTTAATGTTTTGTGGTAGGAGGAGAGGGTTCTCTGTGTATATGAGGCAGTTGTAATATTGCCTCAGGCTACCCAGGTTCACCAGCTGGACTGGAGAGTATACCTGAAATTGCCCTTTGGTCATGCTTGAATAGTAGAGTGAGCTGCTTAGTCTTTTGGTTGGTGAGGGGTGAATAATGAACCTTGCCCTGCTGGGCAATCAAGTGTCAGGGTATATTAGTGCTTGCTATTAGGTCTGAGCAACTGCTGGACTGTAGGATGCTTTTTAAGTGCTTAGGTAGAGAGTTAGACTACTTTCAAGGGAAAAACTGAAGAGGAGACTTGGTGGAGCTGGGATAAATTTAGCCCTAGCTAAACAGTGCTGCCCAGATGTGCAAAACCAGGCAAATGAGGTTTTTACAGCAGGGAAATGAAAGAGATAGAAATTAGCCCAAAATGGCCTATAAAGTACTAACTTCTGGGCTGGAACCACTCCTCTAGGGACAGATGGCTGCTCAAAGCTCCCTCTCTCACAGGTGAACAGAGAAACCTCCCTCAATCCAAGTAAGGTATGGGCAACTCAGAAAATTGTAACACAGCCCTGAATTCAGCACTAGCCTGAAAACTGGACTATACTAGCTTAGAAAGGTGGGAAACAAGGAAAAATTTTTTTTTGAAAAGATAAGGCAAAAACAGCAAAAAATACACTTAAAACAGTTTTAAACGACTACAGACAGTAAAAAATATGCTTAAAACAGCTTTAGATGACTACAAGCCATAAGAAAAGGCTTTTAAACAAATTACACAATTAACTAGTAAAAAAAAAACTAGTAAAAAAAATCTCAAAACTGAGCCTTGTTCCTGTAGTCTTCAATCAGACAAGTTCTAACTGCACACTCATGCCACTGGGGTGCAGGGGAACCTTCTCCAAAAAATAAGGCCTGGATTAGTGCTCAAGTTATACAAACAAAGCTAGATTCAGCAGGCCTGGATCTAGTCTATGCTACAGCAAACAAGGTGCACCAATTTCAGTAAGAAACAGTTCAAATATGCAGGCACTATAAGCCTTTAACCAGAAATTCCCAGCTCAGAAGGACAGAGTCCAGCCTCTCCTCCCACAAGAGTGCAGACCACGAACCTTCTTAATGTAAAATAACTGGCCTGAAGCCCAAGTGCTTAAACCAGAACTAATACTCTTTTAGAATAACAGACACTTAGCCTTCAATCAGCAGTTCCCAACTTAGAAGGATGTAAGCTACCTGTCCTGCCACAACAGTGCAGACCACAAACCTTCTTAATGTAAACCAACTGGTCTGAAGCCCAAGTGCTTAAACCAAAGGCTTAGAATGGTAGCTACACTTTAATCAAGTTACTACCAAGCAGTAATAAATACAATTGAATACTTTTAAGAAGGCCTGGATTAGTGCTCAAGTTATAAAAACAAAGCTAGATTCAGCAGGCATGGATCTAGTCTGTGCTACAGCAAACAAGGCACAACAATTTCAGTAAGAAACAGTTCAAATATGCAGGCACTATAAACCTTCAAAGCGTGTTTACCAGCAGAATACCAGAGCTAGATTCAGCAGGCATGGATCCTAGTCTGTGCTACAGCTGAATTCCCACTAAAGGCAACAACAATTTCTAGTACAGAATACAGGGTGACCCTATAAGGGGGGTTTAAGTACTTTTTCCGGGCCATGGAATTTTCTAGGTACATGCCCTTAACAGGTTAACCCTTGAGTGGGCAAAATATCGATGGCAAATAATAAGGGGATTTTTAGGGCGATATGCTAGTTTAAAAAACCTTTGGGGGAAATTTTGGGGGGGTCCCAAGCCATTTGGGTAAAAACCCCCCAAATGGGGCATTTACCTCAGGTTAAAGAAGATACAGGGAAATACCTTCTTATCGTTAAAACCCTTCTGATGGGTCAAATAAATTTTAAATTTGGAATTATGCAAATAAGGTTTTTCAACCGGGCCCCTAGGCCCTTTCCTTTTCCACAAGGAAAACCTTTTGGGAATTTGTTTTTTTTTTTTTCCCAAAGGGATGAAAATTTTTGGGGTTTCAAGGCCGGGCCGGACCCCTTTTTCAGGGGCCTCTCTAAAATTTTTTTGGCCCTGGAATAATTAGGGCCCATTTCACCAATTTTCCCCCCAAAATTCCCCCTTTTTTTGCCTGATGGAAAAATAAACAAAAAACCCGGGTACCCTGTAAACCCAAACTCTTAGATCAATACTACAACCTGTTGGGGCTGTCCTTGACCATTTTGAACCCCTTTTGGAAAGGGGTTTTAATTTAAGGGGGTTTTGTTAGAGCCCATGGGGTATTGTGTAAATTTTTTAAAGGTAAGGGGTGTGTGAACGATCATAATGGTTAGTATTTTAAAAAGTGACCAATTAAAGGGGATTGTTACAAAGAAATTTGGGGGTAATGTTTGGGGTAATTTCTTTTTTTATTCCAAAAGACCCCCATATTTGAGACCAGGATCAGTTATGGGGTTTTTCCAGGGCCCGGAAAGAGTTTGTGAAGGGGGACCATTTGGGGATTTTGGGCTATTTTAAAAGGTAAATTAAACAGAGTTTTTGGGGGGGTTTATTTTTGGGTTCAGTAGCCCCAAGGGAAATGTCCCATTGATCGTTTTTTATTTAAAGGGTCCCTTATGGGATTAATTTTAAGGTCCTTTGGGATGTTATTTTCTTTGGGGGGGTTTGATAAACCCTTTTGGAATGTTAATGAGTGGGTTATGTATTTTTTTTTTTGGTAATTGAGATATTGGGGTTTACCCATTTTTAACATAAAAAGAAGGTTGTGATTTTTTTTTTGGTTCTTTTTTTTTAAAGTTGGTTGGGGTTTTTTTATATATGGGTTTTTGTATACGCGGGAATTTTTTTGGGATTTTTTGTTTTATAGCCCCTTTTTTTGAAAAGTTTGTTTAGGGGGGGCCCCAAAGGTTGTTTGGGGGGAAGGGGTCGGTTTTTTTTGGGATTGTGATATGACTTGAGGTGCCAAGGAGAATTTGAAGGATTAAGGGGTTTTGGGTTCCGGAGGGAAAAGTAATTCAGTTAAGTGGGAAGTTGTTTTGGAATTTTTAAAATGGGTTTTTGGGGTGGGGGGATATGGAATTATTTATGGAATTTTAAAAGAGGATAATTGAAGGGTTTTTGGGATTGTAGACAGTAACCCCCTTTGGGTGGGTAGTTTTCCATATTTGATTTGAATTAAAACCTTTGGGCTTGTGGGGCTTATAATGTTCCTCATTGGGTATTTAACCCCCAAAAAGATAGAGAATTATATTTAGGGGCTTAAAGGAAAATTTGGGGTTTGATTTTAAAAGGGGGAACTACAAAGTAGGATTTTGTAGTTAGTGACGGGATAGTATGGTGGTTGCCATAACTGGAGGTGGATCTTTAAAGGAATTTTTGTGGTTCGTCAAGTTGGGGGAAACAGTATGATAAAGGATATTGTGGTAAGGCCTTGAACCGGGTTTAGTTGAGGATTTTTCCCCAAGGGGAAAAGGGTTGAGGCATATTTAAGGTTAATTCGGAAGGGAATAAAAAGTTTTTTACGTGTTTCGGGAAGGATTTATTAGCGAAAAAAAGGGGGAAGGTTTCCAAATCCAAAAGGGGAAAGTGCAACACCTAAAAAGAAGTGAAACATGACCCCAAGGGGATTTTTCCCTTAGAATGAAAATGTAATTTTAAAACTACATTTTGCTTGTTGTATTTGGAGGGAAAGATGGTTTGGTAGGATCCGGCCGGGAATAATGAGCTCCTATGTTTTTTTATTGAGGAAGGTGTAGGCAAAAACCCCATAAAGATGAGTTTTTTGTTTTTGAGTGAACCTGAGGTGGTTATGGGGGGTTTAAAAGGAAAGCAGTATACGTGGTTTTTAGTGGGGGGGTAAAGGGAATGGAAATACAGTTGTTCAGTTTTGGTTAAGGGGAGTTGACATTTGAATTGTGAAAAGTGATGAAATTTGGGGGTTTGGTTTTTGTTGTTAGGACTTTTTTTGGTAATTTAATAGCGATGTTGTTGTATGTTGTGGTTGTGTATTTGGAAAGGGTTTGGGTGGTGTTATTTTCCCACTATTTGAGTATAATTGAAGAGTAGCCCATTTATATTGGATCTTAAATTTGTATTTTTGGGGAAGGGGGTTTTATGTACATGGGTGGAACATCTAAGAGGAAAATGTAGAAAGGAATAAAGGGGTTAATGTAGAAAAGTGAAAAGATTTGGAATGTACGAAAGGACCGAAAGGGAAATGGATAAAAAATTTATAATTTTTTAGTTTACCGTAAAAAATGTTTAGGGCAAAGGTGGGATTATAAGTGAATAATTGGGGGAAATTAAAGGAACAAAAAAAAATTTTTTTGGGGAAATTTAAAAAATTAAAAATTTTAAAAAAAAGGGGATTTAAGAAATTGATTTAAAAAAGAGGTTTTTAAAAAATTATAAATGGGGAAAAAATTTAAAGGGGAAATTGAAAAGGCCCATAATAAAAGGGGAATTTTTATCAAGGAAGGGAAAAGGGGAAAAAAAAAATAAAAAACGAAAAGGGGAAAATTATGGAAAAAAAGGGTATTTTTTTTGTTTGAAAAAGGGGAAATTTAAATTAAG
This sequence comes from Protopterus annectens, assembly GCF_019279795.1. Taxonomy (NCBI): domain Eukaryota; kingdom Metazoa; phylum Chordata; order Ceratodontiformes; family Protopteridae; genus Protopterus; species Protopterus annectens. The sequence continues at coordinate 609,681,000 of NC_056736.1, read as the reverse complement.
GAAACAAAGGGGGAAAGAAAAAAAATTTTTAAAAAAAAGAAATGGAAATTTTTGGGAAATTAGAAATTAAAATCATAAAGTAAGGGAAATTTAAAATTTAAAAGGGGAAGGGGTTTTGGGGAAAAAAAAATAAAAAAAAGGGGGGGAAAATAAAGAATAAATGGGGAAATTTAAAAGGGAATCAGTATAAGGGGGTAATGTGTATAAGGAATCAGTAAAATTTGGAATGGTATCAGTAGGAATCAGATAATGGGGTAATGTTAGTAAAGACAGTAGTTAATAAAATTTTTAAAAATCGTAAAATGGGAATTAAAAGGGGAATCTAAAAGGAGTGGAAAATTGAAAGTAGAAATAAATGGGGTTTGGAGAGGTAGGAAAAAATAATGGGGTTGTAGTATACAGTAAATTGGGGAAAAGGGAAATAGTTTTAAATTACATTAGGAATCAGTATAATGGGGTAATGTGTAGTATACAGTAGGAATCAGTATAATGAAGGGGGTAATGTGTAGTATACAGTAGGAATCAGTATAATGGGGATAATGTGTAGTATACAGTAGGAATCAGTATAATGGAGTGAGTAATGTAGTATACAGTAGGAATCAGTATAATGGGGGGTAATGTGTAGCATACAGTAAGAATCAGTATAATGGGGGATAATGTATAGTATACAGTAGGAATCAGTATAATGGGGGTAATGTGTAGTATACAGTAGGAATCAGTATAATGGAGTGAGTAATGTGTAGTATACAGTAGGAATCAGTATAATGGGGTAATGTGTAGTATACATTAGGAATCAGTATAATGGAGGGGGGTAATGTGTAGTATACAGTAGGAATCAGTATAATGGGGGTAATGTGTAGTATACAGTAGGAATCAGTATAATGGAGGGAGTAATGTGTAGTATGCTGTAGGATTCAGTATAATGGAGGGTAATGTGTAGCATACACTAGGAATCAGTATAATGGGGTAATGTGTAGTATACAGTAGGAATCAGTATAATGGGGGTAATGTGTAGTATACAGTAGGAATCAGTATAATGGGGTAATGTGTAGTATACAGTAGGAATCAGTATAATGGAGTGAGTAACGTGTAGTCTACAGTAGGAATCAGTATAATGGATTGAGTAATGTGTAGCATGCAGTAGGAATCAATATAATGGGGGTAGTGTGTAGTATACAGTAGGAATCAGTATAATGAGGGGTAATGTGTAGTACACAGTAGGAATCAGTATAATGGGGTAATGTGTAGTATACAGTAGGAATCAGTATAATGGGGTAATGTGTAGTATATAGTAGGAATCAGTATAATGGAGGGAGTAATGTGTAGTATACAGTAGGAATCAGTATATTGGGGGGTAATCTGTAGTATGCAGTAGGAATCAGTATAATGGAGTGAGTAATGTGTAGTATACAGTAGGAATCAGTATAATGGGGGTAATGTGTAGTATACAGTAGGAATCAGTATAATGGAGTGAGTAATGTGTAGTATACAGTAGGAATCAGTATAATGGAGGGAGTAATGTGTAGTATACAGTAGGAATCAGTATAATGGGGTAATGTGTAGTATACATTAGGAATCAGTATAATGTGGGGTAATGTGTAGTATACAGTAGGAATCAGTATAATGGGGTAATGTGTAGTATACAGTAGGACTCAGGATAATGGAGGGAGTAATGTGTAGTATACAGTAGGAATCAGTATAATGGGGGTAATGTGTAGTATACAGTAGGAATCAGTATAATGGAGTGAGTAATGTGTAGTATACAGTAGGAATCAATATAATGGGGGTAGTGTGTAGTATACAGTAGGAATCAGTATAATGAGGGGTAATGTGTAGTATACAGTAGGAATCAGTATAATGGGGTAATGTGTAGTATACAGTAGGAATCAGTATAATGGGGTGATGTGTAGTATGCAGTAGGAATCAGTATAATGGAGTGAGTAATGTGTAGTATAACGTAGGAATCAGTATAATGGGGGTAATGTGTAGTATACAGTAGGAATCAGTATAATGGAGGGGGTAATGTGTAGTATACAGTAGGAATCAGTATAATGGATGGTAATGTGTAGTATACAGTAGGACTCAGTATAATGAAGGGGGTAATGTGTAGTATATAGTAGGAATCAGTATAATGGGGGATAATGTGTAGTATACAGTAGGAATCATTATAATGGGTGTAATCTGTAGTATACAGTAGGAATCAGTATAATGGAGGGAGTAATGTGTAGTATACAGTAGGAATCAGTATAATGGGGGTAATGTGTAGTATACAGTAGGAATCAGTATAATGGAGTGAGTAATGTGTAGTATACAGTAGGAATCAGTATAATGGGGTAATGTGTAGTATACAGTAGGAATCAGTATAATGGGGGTAATGTGTAGTATACAGTAGGGATCAGTATAATGGAGGATAATGTGTAGTATACAGTAGGAATCAGTATAATGGGGGTAATGTGTAGTATACAGTAGGAATCAGTATAATGGGGGTAATGTAGTATACAGTAGGAATCAGTATAATGGGGGTAATGTGTAGTATACAGTAGGAATCAGTATAATGGGGGTAATGTGTAGTATACAGTAGGAATCAGTATAATGGAGGGGGTAATGTGCAGTATACAGTAGGGATCAGTATAATGGAGGGTAATGTGTAGTATACAGTAGGACTCAGTATAATGAAGGGGGTAATGTGTACTATACAGTAGGAATCAGTATAATGGGGATAATGTGTAGTATACAGTAAGAATCAGTATAATGGAGTGTAATGTGTAGTATACAGTAGGAATCAGTATAATGGGGTAATGTGTAGTATTCAGTAGGAATCAGTATAATGGGGATAATGTGGAGTATACAGTAGGAATCAATGTAATGAGGGGTAATGTGTACTATACAGTAGGAATCAGTATAATGGGGGTAATGTGTAGTATATAGAAGGAATCAGTATAATGGGGGGTAAAGTGTAGTATACAGTAGGAATCAGTATAATGGGATGGTAATGCGTAGTATACAGTAGGAATCAGTATAATGGGGTAATGTGTAGTTTACAGTAGGAATATGTAAGTATAATGAGATGAGCAAGGAAGTTAAAATGTACTAAGAAAACATGGGTATAATGAGGGAAAGAGGATTACAATGTGTAAAAGGAATAAGTAAGCAGTAATGTCTGACAGTGAGGGCATTATTGGAGAGTATTGGAAGCCTAGGAGGATTATGTGGTATGATGCTACCACACACACACAGACAGGCACACATGTACGCATGCACACACACACACACACACACACACACACACACACACACACACACACACACACACACACACACACACACACACACACATGCCCAGTAGTTACTGTTACTTTCTTGACTAGGTATACTTCAGATGTCTCATTGCGATCAGCTGAATGGAAAAAATACAGTGTGAAACATTCCATCTCCCATGCCTTCCAACTGTTTTCTGGTAAATCACTAAAGATTACTGTCAGTCAATGAATCTACACATTGCAGTTTAATATTAGTTATTATTCAGAAAATTCTGTTTTTTATATTTAAAAGTTGAGCCTTTTTGTGCCTTCCCTCCCCTAGGCATAGTTGAGCAAAGAAGTTGAGAGGTGTGCAGTCAGTGGCTCTCCCATGTTTGCTTTCTCTCTCATGCACACATGCACACACATTACTTTTTTCTTTTGTTTATTTTTTTTATATACACTTAACATCAAAGATGTTTAGAAGCTTGTTTTCCACAACCCCATGTTGATATTTTCTACTTCCTAGATATGATATGTTTATTTTTGAAAGAAGGAAGTGAACAATTCACTTCCTTTGATATTAAAGGGAAGCTTATCCTATCATCTTGGATAATATTGTGTAATATATGTTATTTTTTTGTATTATTGAAATTTATTTTTAATACATTCCAAGCATTGACTTTCAGATAGAACTGAATCAGACATTCCTAAAAGACCAAATAAAAGTCAAATTGAGAATTACATATGCAATAGATTATGATAGTTCCTGAGTCTCTCCTGAACAGTTACAGTTTTCCAACCCTATGATTTTCTAGTAAGGAATTATTGTACCTTTTTGAATTCAAATGTATTGTTTAAAGTTTTAAAATGCAGAACTACATTCACTAAGGAGTTTGCTAAGTAATATATAAAGTTATATAATGATCTGTCTAGAATGACTAGACATTCCCTTTAGAATTAGATAAGCTACAATATACACTTTCCTGACTATGAAAGACACACATTGTCAAAGTTCTAATTGTTGTTATCTTTAATGATGATGTATTTTTTACAATTTCACTATTTATTTTATAATCATAATTTATATCCTTCGTACCAAGTCTCATATTGCTACATTTGCTGGTGTTAAAGGTGGAGTCATTAGTACTGTACCAGGTATGTATTTTTTTAGGTCCATCAAGCAGAATATTTGCAGAATTTACTGAAGTGATTATGTTTCTCGATTTGCAGTGATCAGCATTTTGGCCATCCATTGCCCATTTCCTATTTTTATATCACAGAGGAAAAGCTCCAGTGCAGATCCCTATGACGTATGACTGGCGACCCCTTTTGGTATAGATAGGGAACCTCTGATACTGACTTTTTGTGTTGCTTAATCAACATTTACCCCCTGAATTACATATGAATTGACATTTAGTCATACCTCACAACCTCTTGGAGCAAAGAATCTGGACAAAACCTGACAAAATAGGGGGACAATGGCCCAAATAAGGACATATTTTAAATATTGCTCTTATAAACTTAGAAAGTTGCTAGAGTAACAGGGTTTGTTTTAACATACATACTCTGAAGAATTTGAAGTCTGAAACTCAAATGTACATCATTATTTAATGACTTCAATCCGGAGATCATCGCAGTGATTTGGCAGAAAGCCACAACCTTTCTGTGGAATAAACAAAAAATATGAGCCAAAAATCTGGACATTCTGCAAAAATATGGACACTTGAGAGGCATGCATTTAGTGTTGTCAATCTGTCAAATATTCTCTTCTGTATAATAGTGTCAAAACTTAGCAAGGTTAAGTTAAACTGATTGCATTATCAGCTTTCAAGAAATGACCCTGTACCTTCTTCAAAGGATGCACAAGATATCCCTTTAATAAATCCATATTGTTCCATGTACAACTGGAACAGCCTCCCTGTGACATTTTTACTTTTTCAAAGACCTTATGCAGGCTACTGATCAGATTCATGGATCTAAAATGATTTATTTTATTTATTCATTTGTTGACCAGGGATATTTGGGTGAACTAGAAATTAACCTCCTTTTTAGTGGAAGCCTGGGGAGAAAGCTATTTTTTTAATAAATCTGTAATATCATTTCACATAGGACCTCAATAATAGACACATGTATCAGAGGACATCTGAACCCAGTATGTGGTACAGACATTTGACACCTTGGGCATGCTACATAGAAATTCTCAATATTTTTCATTACACCAGGTCAATAAAACTTTTCTGTGTTTTATCTCCTTCTGCCCATCTGACCATCAAGCCACTCCCAACTGGACTTAAGTCCATTCATTTCCTAGCTATATGGAATTCTCCCTCAATTCCTCTGGAGCAACAGGCATCCAGAGGAGTGATTGCCCAGGCAGATATTGGGGTTTTGTTGTTCTCAAAGACATCCTGGTAATGACAGCAATTCTTTTTGTATGAATGGCGCAACCCCGCTCCTTGGTGATAATGTGGGAACCTATATCATCACAGGGACTGCTTGTGCCCTTCTATCAGCTCTTGTCATACTCTATCATCACAGGGACTGCTTGTGCCCTTCTATCAGCTCTTGTCATACTCTATCATCACAGGGACTGCTTGTGCCCTTTCATCAGCTCTTGTCATACTCTATCAGCACAGGGACTGCTTGTGCCCTTCTGTCTGCTCTTGTCATATTCTCTTGCACACAGACAACAAAGGCTGCTATCACTGGCTTGGGTGGCTGCATCCATGTTGCCCCATATGGGGTCCTGGCTTTGCAATTCTGCCTTTCCAGTCCATTAGAAACCATAAAGGCAATCAGACTGCCCATATCATCTGTGATGCACCACCTCCCCAGGACATTTAAAGGTACAGGATATGAAATGGGATGAAGTAGCAGCCAGAGAGAGATTGATGCAAAGTTAAGAAAATCCTTTAATTGGAAAACCACAGGCCCAGAGGCAGTACCTAACTTCTGGTTAAAAGTATTAACATCTTTGCACAAAGATTTAGCCATGAGTAAGAACTATTTATATGTGCACCCCAAACAGACACCAACCTGGTTAACAACAGAAAACCAATGCTCATACTTAAGAGTGAACCTGCAAGCTACCCTAAAAATTATAGACCAATATCTTGCATTCCAACGGTGTATAAACTATACACTGGAAATGATGCTGACAGACTCTATAGTCATTCAGAAGAAAACTCAATTATGGCAACAGAACAAAAGGGCAATAAAAGAAATTCATATGGTGTAAAGGATCATTTGTTGTTAAATAACGCCATAGTGGAGAACTGTAAAAAGGGGAAGAATCAAAGTATGGCATGGACTGACTTCAAAAAAAGTATTTGATAGTATCCCCACATTCATGGATAAAAGGGTGCTTAAAAATGTGTAAGATACACCCTACACTGATCGACTACATTACAGTGACCATGAAACAGTGGCAGACCACTTTGCAATTAAGCCATGATAAAGGACAAATTATTATCCCAGGGATAAAAATTCAAAGGGGGATATTCCAGGGAGACTCTTTGTCACACCTGATATTCTGTCTTGCCCTAAACCCATTAAGCTGTCTACTTAACAGCTTAGGCCATGGTTATAATTTTGGTTCCTAGAAAACAGCAAAGTGCAAAGACGTCTCATCTTCTCTTTGTTAATGATTTAAAACTGTATAGCTCATCAGATGAGGAAGTCAAATCACAACTGCAAGTTGTCAAAACTTTTTCAGATGAAATAAGAATGTCATTTGGTCTTGATAAATGTGCAAAAGAACCTTTAAAGCAGGAAAACTACAGCACCAAGAAAACATCAGTTTGGGACAAGAATGTGATGTAAAAGAACTTGAGCAAGAGGGAGTGTATAACTATTTGGGAACTGATGAAGGATCAAATAAAACATGAACAAATGCAAATAAAACTTAATAAGGAATACTTTAGAAGACTTAAATTAATCCTGGATTCAGCGCTGACATCTAGGAGCAAAATTCAAGCTATAAACCAATCTGCTCTTCCTGTCCTAACTTACAGCTTTGGAGTGATTGACTGGCCCCAAAACATGTTGGATAGATTAGACAAGAAAACAGGAAAGATGCTTCATGCTCCCCAAATGATTTATAAAAATCAGTGCATACCAAGATTATATATTCCCTGTTCTAAGGAGACATGGGCCTCATTGAAAGTGATTACATGTATAGATCCGCAATCGTGGGATTGCATACATATCTGCTGACCTCACAAGACCCAAACATAGTGAAAGTTTTTAAACATGAGGAGATTAAATCTAAGATGACTTCTCTGCTTAGTCTAGCAGAAGAATATCGGTGTCAAGCAGGAATAGAAATCAAAGCAGAAGTAGATAAAAATCAGGCAGCAACTGAATGTGCCAAAAAATCAAAAGAAAGAATATAAGGTGAAGAACCAGATGAGAAGGCCGGAAATGTGGAAAATGCATAAATATAGTTGCAAGTATAGAAAACTTCTGGAAGAACCTCATGTTGATCAGGATCAAATGCAGGAATGGTTAAGGAGAAGCAAATTCAAACCAAGAGATGAAAGGTTAATATTGGAGGCCCAAGATAGTGGGCTACGTAAACATTTGTTTACAAAGTCCATTGAACATGTGGGAAAAACACACAAATGTAACTTTTGTAAAACAGAATTGGGAACAGTTGCATACCTTGTTGCTGGTTGTGACATACTAATGGCAGAAGGACTGTATACTAAAAGGCATAATAATGTGGCAAGACTGTTGCACTGACTATTGTACAACAATTATTGTACTGCAGTGGCTGAAAAACACTGGAAACATGAGCCACAATGCATCATAGAAAATGATGACGTCTACATCACATGGGACCATCCAGTACCAACATTTCAAAAGCTAGATGCTAGAAAATCGGATATAGTGGTCCATGAAAAGAAGAAAAAAGGTAGCATTGATCACTGAAATCACCACACCTAGTGGTTACAGTGTCTTTGGTACAGAGAGACACAGAGTCATAAAATATCAGGATTTGCAAGCAGAAATGAGAGCAGTGTGGAAGAAAAATACCCAGACAGTTCCAATAGTAGTAGGAGCAACAGGTCTTATAAAAAAGACTCTAGGATCCTATTTAGATATGTTGCCAGTACATATAACTCCATACGAATTGCAGAAGGAGTCATTACTGGGCACATTGTGGGTACTGCAAGGAGGACTTCTGGTTGACATCAAAGATTGAAACAATACTAATTTCATGAACTTTAATCATACTTTAACTTAGGAATGGGGTCCATTCCCATCATGCTATTAGAAACTCAAAAGATTTGGAGAAATTTAAAAAATAACGGACACCCACCACCTCCCCAGGATTGGCACGCCTAACTTCTTGGCCTTTTCTATTAAGTATCCCAACCACAACTCTAACCTGGATCACATGGGCTGCAGGCAGCACTTCAGCACTTTATCCTTCTCTGCTACCAGAAAGAAAATAAACTTTGCCAAATCCCTAGGAGTCCTCCAAAATAACCCTCTATGCAAGTTTCATCACAAGTGTTCCAAAAAGTTTTGGAACTGTCAGTTGGTACTGCACTTTTCTCTGCCTTCATTTCCCCACTAAAGTATGTTATTCATGAATTAATGTGCTGTACTATGGGGCCACTCTGCTTATCTGTGTCTCTTTCTGTTCTGGTTATGTTTTGTTTTTCTGATTCTGCTTAGTGTATTATCTTGTCACTATGCTTTTTGAAACTTTTCATTGCATATCTGCAAATCTGTAAAGTAAGCAACACTTTCACGAGTACGGCACGCTCATACGAAACAAATTGCTAAGCTTCAACAAAGCGTAGGCACAATTATTTTCTTCCTTTCGTATCTTTCAGCGACAAAAGGCAAACTCAGGCCATCAATTTCTCCATCTTTTTTCAGTTCCTTAACTTTTATCTTAGTAACTTCTGTTTCTCTAAGTACTTGCTGCTGAGAGCCCTGTTTCTGACTGTCCCAATGCTTCAACCTTGCAGAGGGAAGCCTAGGCCTGTGATCAGGTGCTTTTTCTTTTACTTGTGAATTTGTCACTGTGGATATTTCCCTTTCTGTCTCCACATAGACAGCCTTCATTACTTTAATGACTGCAGTCTTTTGACAGTGTTCCATAACATGCACTAAATGTTTTCTCTGTTTCTCAAGTGACTTCTTACACTAAGTTTTTGTTTGTTTTTTTTCTGGTAATGCACATGTTCTCCTTTGCTTTCCAACCAAAGGCATATTTGTCAGGTTACTGTTGCTGCCATTTCCTGTTTTTACCTGAAGCATATTCATCCCACAGAGAATCAACTGTATTCCCTTGATCCCATAATTTCCACAGGACTTTGCGCTGGGGAAATCTTGACTTATCAAAGCATCTAAAACTAAAAAAATGCAGTAGTTTACCCAACAGTGTCTGAATTTCTACGTGTATTATAGACTACTTTTCTTATCTCCATGAATACATATCCCCCGGGATTCATGAAGCTTGCGCCAGGCGCAGGCATAGCGTAGGCGGTATAACGCCAAATATGACCGTCGAGCTATTCAGGTACGATCCAATTCCACGTGCACTACTGGCGTACGCCAGAACTGCGCAACCCCCGGCGTAGGTATGCTAATCACCCCATGTGCAGTGTCGCACCATGCAAATGAAGGCATATAGCGATTTATGAAGTGGTGCAGGCATAGCATAAGCCCACAGAAATGTAAACCAAAAAACACGGTTTACATTTTCCCAAACAGAACATCGGAGCTATGGAAGAGGGCCAGACCCAGGTATCACAACGTTAACATATGCCAATGGCGAAATACACAGCCAATGGCATAAGAAAAGATGCACAACATGTAAATAACAACATTTAATGTCATGTCCACAGTAACGCACAGCACAACCGCAGGGCATGTGTGTGGAAGCTGTAACATAAAGAAATTATATAAAAATGTCATAAAATCGCAACGTAATAGAAATCAGGTTTACAGCATAATACACAATGGTAGGCATGGAACACCACAACCAAGGTGCAAGGGTTGCTAAGGGCCTGTGATAGTGTTCGGCGCGGTAACTATGAATTAGTAGTCAATGCCATGCAAATGAGGCAGATAATACTGAATTGCAAATGTCCCGCCGGATGAAGGTTGTACCATACGACGCAGCGGTATAACACCGAGGAGTAGCTCAGAGGAGATACATGACATCAGCAGAGGGGTGTGCCACCATAGCAGTAAGCACATTGGAGCAATGCAAATCTGGCCTGTCCGTTGCTAAGCAAAGCTGCAGGACAGGGGTGGGGAGGAATGTATAGAATCGTTTAGCTGAGAGCACACATGGTGCCCAAAAGTGCATGTGTACGAGGATGAAAACGTGCCAGAAACCCAGTAATCGGACGCACGCACCGCAAACAATAGCAGAAACAGGAAGGTCAGGGGAAGAAAAGAAGGAAATGCGGAAGTAGGGTAATTGGAGTACTAATGAGAAATCAACACTAATCAACCCACGAAGGCCAATCGACGGCAGCTGACAAGTCTGCTTGCAGAAACCTGCAAAACAGGATAGGGGAGGCATTGGAATGCAAAGAAAGGAGGGGAGGTATTGGATTGCAAAGATAGGAGACCTGACACTGCAGAGCAAAGCAAACCGACAGCAGACTGGCAGTAGCACACATAACGCAAGATACGCCAGGTCCAGGAAAGTACAAATGAAAGTAGGCTGCAGGATGCACGCCAGAAAATGGTAGGTGCAATGTGCAGAAATGTAAAGGGAAGGTCAAGAGGTAATCCACAGCAGGCAAATGTAATTCAACACCAAAGTCACCACAATAGTAGTTCCGGCAGTAAAAAACATAAGATACCCTGTAGCTACGATTGTACATACACATCCTATGACATCATCTGTGTTCACAGCACAATAGTATAAAGTGTGAAAGTACCCAACACACACCTGTGTATTCCCAAACACCGCACCATAGGTGTAAACACATGGGGAACTTTTAAAATGTACATGTTGGGAGCTGCCATAGCTGTGATTCATCAGCATGTGTTAGAGACTGACGGTGTTGTGGAGGATGATGCCGACAACCACCGCAGGCCTTGGAGGAGAAGGAGAGTGTTAAGACCAAGGGTAACCTACCAGGGGCTACATGACCTGGAGATAGTAGAGCATTACAGGGTGGACAGGGACATCTTACAGCAAATAGTGGAGCTGTGCCGGACACGCCTGAGAACCAGAAACAACAGAGGGGAACCCATCCCAGTGGACATGAAGGTATGTGTAAGCCTGCGAATACCGGCCACAGGTACCTTTCAAAGGCCAACTGGAGATATAATGGGTATCTCACAGGCATCAGCATCCAGGTTACTACACCAGTTCCTGGATGTCATGTTACCACATGCCAATGAGCAGATATACTTCCCCAGAACTCAGGAGGAGTTGGCCAGTAATATGCACCACTTCCACCGTGTGGCACACTACCGGGAGGTACTTGGTGTGATAGACATACAAATCAAGTCACCACCCGGTGAGCAGGGTAGGCGCTACATAAACTGCAAGGGATTCCACTCCATCAACTGCCAGGTCATGTGCAATGCCCAGGGCATTATCATGGATGTGTGTGCTGGCAGCCCTGGAAGCTATCATGACTCCCATATCTGGCATGCCTCACAGCTGTATCAGGTATTTGTCAGGGGGGACATCCCACATGGCCATCTTGTGGGGGATGCTGGCTATCCACTGGAGCCGTGGATGATGACTCCCATCAGAAATGCACACACACCCATGCAAGAACGCCATAATGAGGCACATGCACAAACCAGAATCATCATAGAGTGTGTTCGGGATGCTGAAATCACGGTTCCGTGCTTGGATACATCTGGTGGAGCCTTGCAGTACTCTCCAGGCACGTGTGCCCACATCGTCATAGTATGTGCCATGCTACATAATATGATCCTGCGGAAGCAGCTGCAGCAGGGACAAAATGGTGAAGGCCCTCATAGCCCACCGCAATTGCCAAGGTCATTACAGGCAGAGAGGGATTCAGACCATGAACACACTGTGCCAGCCCCAGTAAGCAGACGGAGGTGTGCCCAATATGCCTATGCCTTGGCAAAGAGGGAACGTATAGCACATACTCTGACAGTGTAGGCCCCTATGGACTGACACCTCTCCACCTGCACACACAGTAAAATGGATGGCACACAAACATGACCACCTGTAAATTGTAATGTATAGGTGGCCCAATGTGTGACTCCTACATAGGCAGCCCTCAAACATTGTAAACACAACAGCCAGTGGAATACGGAATGCCAACACCTGAACAGTACATGAGCCTTACAGCATATGGTGGTGCTGTGTGCCTGTCACATTCCCCAGATATATATATATATATATATATATATATATATATATATATATATATATATATATAGCTATATCTATAGATATATATATATATATATATATATATATATATATATATATATATATATATATAGATATATATAGGTTCATAGGCATAGGTTTATAATCTGCCCTAAGGCCAAATTTATGCGAAAAATACATTAGTTTGTTGTGCCTCTGTCCATCCCATCCACAGGTCTAGATTTCTCTTGAACAGAGTCAGTGCTCTGCCCAGCAGGAGTCTCTGAGTGATAAAGGTTTAAGTCGCTTGCTCTAGTGGTTTGTGGATTTGGAGCATGTCCATTAATTCGGGTTGGACATGGCCTTGTATGTCAGGCACATGTCACCTCTGAGCAGACGGTATGCGACTGAATAGAGCTGGAGTTTATTCAATCTGGCAGCATATGACAGATTTTGGAGTCTTATCCTTTTGAGGAACTTTTGGGGTCTCCAATTGCTGCAGATGTCGGGTGAGATACATCCCGAATGGGGCATTGTACTCGATCATTGGTCTGATAAGTGAAGAGTACAGGGGAACAATGACCTCACTAGATCTGGATGTGAATCCCTTCATGATCAGGTAGAAAGGGCAATAGAGGTCTTCAACTACTTCAGCAACAAGTGTCTTGAAAAAGAAAGGAAAGAAAGGCACCCCACTCCCCTGGTCCCCTCTTCCTTGCTTTGTTCTTCTGTGCTTAGGTTGCTAGCTATATGTGGGTTGAGTTTTGTTGTTTTTATGGTATGATGATACATTTTTTTAGGAACTGGCCAGGCCATGGCTGGCAGCTATCTGTTTTGTTGAGTCCCCCTTCCTGAGGATATCAGTGTCTGATGCACTTTCCACTATGGCGCCCAGTTTGCAGATATATGGTGATATAGATGGATTCAGCGATATCTGCAAATATAATAGATAGTTCAACAACATTCATAACACCTTGGAGGTACAAATAAATAGGATACCGCCAACCATGGAATGTGTAACATACCGACATGTGTAACCACGAGGCTGAAAGACTGATAGAACACAGTACCGGAACAGTACATCCGCGAGTAATAGTATGATGATATGAAGGGACAGTTAGTCACCGCTGCCGGTGTTTCGGTCCATGTAGGTACTGTGTTCAACTGTGTCTGTGAGTGCCGTAGTCTGTGTAGGTGTGCGTTGAGGGTGCCGTGTGCGTCTCTGTGTGACTGTAATGTGTGTGTGTCTGCAGCATGTGTTTGTTAGTGCCAAGTCAGAGGCAGATCAGTATGGTAGGTGTGGGTATAGCTAGCTGTAGGCATACGGTTACTACCTGTCCCACAGTAGGAGGGACAGCCCCACCCTGAGCAGGTGTGTCCTGACATAAAACAGTACAAAGGGCAAATGTCTGAGATGGTAGGACATAAATATGTCCCATATATAATGTAACAGTCGTATTTAATAGTTATGCCTGTATGTAAGAAACGTAAATGTTACATGCAATATGATAAGTAGCCAAAGTCACACAACAATAGGTATGTAGTGAGGATAAAAGTATGTGCTAACCTGTGTACTGACCATGGCTACGTGTTGGCCTGTAAACACCGCTGTGTGTCCCGCAAGTGTCCAACAATGACCATATGAAAAGGTGGCAACCCATGGCAAACAGGCTCTTTTAACAACACAACCACAATGACTGCAAATATCTGGGACAGAAATACAAGGGATAGCTGTCACTTACACATATCCCTTGATATATCTCTGCAATTACGGAGGTATAGAAGTAGCAAGCTCACCTGCAGACGATATAGAAACCAATTAACAATAGCCCAACGTACAATCCCGTAACATAAGTCTACTAACTGTTAGCTCTCTAATTAGGGATGGAGCCCACACACATATATACGGATTATGTAGAAATGCAAGGCCCACAAACCTGTATATGCTACGTACACCCACCGACATCCTCCACACTAGAAACTAAAGCAAATACAGACTGTAATAGCAGCACAAACATCCAGTCAGTCAATTACATCTGCAGAACCCTCAACATACCATGTGAGAGACACAATTAAAGGCGTCATGCAAAGTTGCAGGCGTTGTATAATGGAACAAACAGCCATGTTACAGGTTTTGTTTGCAATACTCTGTTATCAGACGTTGGGATGGCAGGTACACCCACATGTTGAACCAAATACTCTACCTGTCACACACAATCCACGGGGGACATGAATCCAAACTATACTTGTCTCCATGCATAGCAGTTGCAGTTACACATAACAAAACACAATACCCCGAAGGTAGGGCAAATAGGCAACGCCCAAGTGGAGAATCCAATTATACCCCACTGTTGCCGCGTAATTGGCGAATGGAGTAGCTGCACAGCTGATATGCAAGTAATTAGTCACTCAGGAACACCAACTGGCGGGATGAATCCACATGTTACAGGTATCGACGTATATAAGGATGACTTGCCAGACATTCAAACCGTATGCTCATACCGAATACCAGTTGAAACACTGTGAGAGAGATAGAAACGAAACGCCGTAATGACAACAAGGTATGTAGAATGCCTGATATGTAAGGTTATGTATAGCATGATCTGTATTAATTAGTTTTACTGTATGTATAGCCTGGTTTGCATTAATTAAACGTGTCCGCAATGCATAAAGTGGGGAAAGGTATTTATGTAGTGATGTCTTGCTGAGCATACTAACGCTTGTAGAAACTGTGCGTCCAGCAGTGGGACACAAGGTACACAGCACAGACACCACAAGGGGATGCTACATGAGGGCATTAAACAGAACAATTCCATACAACCCGCCGTCAATGGTAGGGTATGTCCAACAAGGACGTGCCATAGCAGGGGATAGTATATGTTGATATACTGTCACAGCACGCATGTGTATGGGCATATAACGTTAATGACATATGTAAGGTGGTCCCGCTGTGCAAGTATGCTTTGCATTATGGGATACTATGTGAAATATGTGTAATGTATAGTATTATAGGTAGATATGACAGATATTCTGCACAGCATAACAGGCATATCATGCATACCACAGGTATCATCTATTGGTATGTACAATAACAGGATACATATGGCTTGTAGGTATGGGACATTGTAATAGCATGATAGCTAATCTAAATGGAAGGGCTACCAAGTAACCATGCACAAAGGACATGTGATAGCTTCACAGGTGCATAGTGGGGTACTATGCAGTCTGGCAAGTCCATGTGTAAGCACAACTACAGTGTTCACACTAGTGGCACCTCTCTAGGGTAGTGTCCTGTGAACAGCAGAACCAGGTGTCACCTGCACCTCTGCACAGTACAGCCACTGCAGTGATCCCAGGCCTACATGTGTCTCCCAACCACCAAGGGAGGTATCACATGAACAGTGCTACTGAGTGTCCCTGCGTGATGTGCATAGGATTTATGTTCCAAAGCATGATGAGTGTCCCGTTTGGGAATGTAACCCACAAGCACATCCCACTCATTGTGGTGTGTGTGCACATATCCATGAGCATGTTGCTCACAGTGGCCTCTGCTTATGTCGCGTATGAGGAGTATATCCATTAATAATGTTGTGGAAATGGGCCCTGTCTGATCAGCAGAGGTCACCCCTGAGTATGTAGTATGCAAATGTGTACAGATGTGGTGTCCGTAGTGCAGCCACATATTTAAACTGTCAGAGCTCAGTAAACGTCATGGCGTGTTAATGTTGAGGCATGTAAAGCTGTAGCTGTTGTGTAAGGTACACCCTAAATGGGGTGGTGTACCCTTGAATGTGTGTAAAAGTCTTGAGTTCAGAGGTAGAATGGGTGCCTATGTACCAGCTACACACCCAGTACAGATAGGTGTGGCCACATAGAAGGATATCCACACCACAGTGGCAATACGGTAACCACAGGAGTGGGTGCGACATATGTATGTACTGCAAACATGTACAATGTGATATGTATGTAGGGGACTTCCATGCATGTGATAGTCAGTGGGTGAATGGTGTAATGCAAAGGGGATGTGCATGCACCTTGTGTCATGCAGCTTGATGCCATGATAGTCATATTATGTATCTGTCACAGCGACACCCATATGGTTGGAGTCAGTATCAGCTGGTGGAGCAATCATGGTGCTTGGTATGCAGGGGCTTGAAAGCTAGGCAGGGAAAGTCCCCTGTGCTAGCCTGTTCCACAGAGAAGCATATACTGAACATGAGGGGCCCTATGACTGAGGACCGTGGTATGCCAAATGTACCTGATATGTAGTAGGTACTATGGTATGCCGGCCTCACTGTGAATCCTGTCCATGAGCCACATAGCATAACATCCTGAGACACAGGGTACGATGTGCATATGGATGTGTATGTTGTCAATACCAGAATGGGGAATGGTTCTGAAAGGCAATGAGAGGACAATGTAGGATGTGTGGACTCCCGTACCATCAGCAACTGCCCTGGTAACTGTATGAAAGGAGTCCACCATGTGTAGGGGCCATGCTCTGGCCCTAACAATCCCAACCCGGGTGGCAGCAAAGGACGGGAGCCCAACAATGTCTCTGTGAATGACGTCCTTGATGATGTGCCCCATAGCCATGCAGAACAGTCCAGTCAGGTGTGTAGGACTATAGTCCCACTCGTGCATTGTGGTGCCACCTGTGTGTAGTGTGATAAATGCTGCTGTGTGCATTCAGGGGCTACAATGTCTGAAACAAGGCTATTACTGAATATGGTGGCCTAGTGGGGAGACATGTAATTCAGAGGTTGGTGGACATCACAGCCTGGGACGTTGGAAGGTGACATGGGGCCAGTGTCCCAGGACATATAGAGTGTAGGTCAGTACTGTGTAGGTGTGACCACAGGGACACCACAATGTTCATGTATGGATTGCGGCCCTGTAGTGAGTGAGAGGGTGTAATGTCAGCATTGAATCCATCCTCCAGCATGTTGCCAACAACACCTGGGTCTGCAATGTTCCTGAGTGACTGTTGTATGTGACAGCAGATGTGGGTGTTGCCATCGACTACTGACATACCACCATAATGCCCGGTGGTACACCCCGGAATGTGTGGCAGTCATGTTTACATAGCTAGTCTTGAATGTGATGAGGGACCCTGTGGCCCCACCATGGCTGACCAGTGAGCCACCCCACACATGGGAATGTACACCACTGTGCAACAGCCTACACCTGTTGTTGTACATCATATGTCCATGGAACATGACCAACAGAGTGGCGTCTGTTATCTGGTGTGTACCATCATGGCTCTGTGTGGAATAGCATGATCCATGCAGTTGTGTACATGCTAATGAAGTGCACTGGGGTATGTGTCAGCATTTGTATGTGCATTGTCCATCTGCACGGGTGTCATGATGTTAACAACCGCTGTCAGCAGACGTCTGTAGTAGGTGTTGTAGTACTCATGTACTGTGTATGCTGTGATGGGTGTGGTTCTGGGATGTGGGTAACAAGGTTGATTAGCATATGTTCGGAATCCACCAATGAGGGGATAACTCCAGGTGTGTAACACCAGTCACATGGTGGTAGTGTTCATGCCAAGGGTAATGTAGGTCTTGGAGGTGGTGTGTATGGGTTGATCCAGCAGAGCGGAGGGTATGACTCATGGATGTGTCGGTACATGAATGGCTATCCCAGTGAAGTGTGTGGTAGTGTCAGTCACACATCAGTAGTAGCTGTCTGAGGCCCACTGTCCAATATACCAACATAGAAGGTATGTTGCCCGTGGGGTATGATGTTGACTCTGTCGCTTGTTACAATGTGTATAGCGGTCCCGGACACAGTTAGTTGCATGTGGAGCACCTCTGATGCATTGTGCTAAGTAACTTGCCAGGATGTGTGCAAAACATAGTGGGATATGGGAACCCCTCTGCTGTGGGTGTGCCGGTCCAGGTATGTGCCTGAAAGGTATGGTCTGTCTATAACCTGTCATTGCAGGTGTGCTCTGCAGAGCCTAGAGGCAGGTCCCAGTCACTGCAGAGATGTTTGAGTGGTGCATTATAAGGTGTGCCTTGCCTGCGTGCGTCACAGAGGAAGATGCAAGCATTGTGTCACATGACCCCATGTCGTGCCTGCCAGTTCCCGTCCTGCCGGTGACAGTTATTGGAAACTGTGCAAGACAGGCAGTATAGAAGCAGCAAGAGCCTTACATGTGAGCTGTACTCTCAGGGCTGAGAGGTGCAAGTCATCTGTGCCACAGCATTGTGTTTGACCAGGTCAGTCAAAGCGGACAGATACCAGATGCCTGTGGAATGACAATAGGAGCATAGGCAACTGTTGAAGTGACACAGTCGGTCATTGTACAGTGGTATCGTGTCCAGACGAATGCAAAATGCTCCCCAGGGCTTGGCCCACACCCTCAGGGCTATAAGACTGGTGAGCTATTGCATGTCCCTGCACATGTAGTCTGTGAAGTGGCATCACAGGGCCGTCACACTAACATGGAGAATGACAGTCATATCGTACCTGGTGAGGTGTGGCATGGGTGCATAGGTTATGTTGCAGAAGCAGTTACCCGACAGCAAGATGTAAGCAACTAACGCCTTGTGTAGCCTGCTGTGTGGAACTGCAGTGTGACTCCCTACAGAGTCATCTATGACTGGTGTGTTGTGAATGTTATAACTCACTATTGGCTGTATGTGATGGGCACACATGAGTCTGTGGGCTATAAGCTGGTGATGTTGTCTTCCATGATGGGGGCTACCTCTGGTGCCTACAGTGAGTATGGAGACGTACTGCACAAGTTGTCCTCGTAGGTGTGGCCAGTGGTGTAGATCATGTGAGACTATGTGATGGGTGGGGTGTGTTGCGAATGTTACATATCCCCTGTCAGGTGCAGTCAGGGTTGGTGACAGCATTACCCCCAGCCATAGCTGTCAACCTCCTGTCCCCAAACTGAGGAACATTAGCCCTCATACTGTGTGACAAATGGGCAAAACGTGGAACACTTACAACTGGCTTACTAACAGCTTCAACTAGGAAGGGCATATGATGGCTAAAATAGGCTGGTTTTATGTATAAAAAAGATATTCTAATGAATTAATATGATTCCCATCTATTTAGCCATGGCTAGCAGGTAAACAATTTCCAACAATGAATGTGTGACAGACCCTTCCAATGTGGAACCTTGAGGAACATGCACCTTTTAGAACCCCAAATGAGGTACGTTCCTCGTAATGAGGTACACCTGAGAGCTATGCCCCCAGCACGGCTGCAGAAGTGCATCCCCCACAGGCTGTAGTGCCGTATGTTGGGAGGTGAGCATTGAATGTGTACATGAGACAATTGCTCTATTGCCACATGTACGACATATCCCTCATATAGACAGGCAGTAGCACTGGTACGTGACAGTTGGACATGCCTGTATATACAACCATGTCCCACAGGATATGTGCGTTACGTGTGTTCAACAACTGTTGTACCATAAGCAAGCTGGGAAGTGTAGGACAGCCAGTGTACCTGTGGGAAATGGTGTGGAATGGGTGCTATAGTAATCAGTTGTTCATGACATGCTCACAAGTTCTGAACAAGTGCCTAGCATGACCATAAAATACAGATAGGGTGTTGGATAATATCAACCCACAAGTGGTGATGACAGTCATTTAGGGTGGCACCGCACTATAACCCTGCTGAGTATGGTATGCATGTCTATGAACCATTAGCACTGTAGATGTTAGCAGTACAGATGTACAAGACAGCACGGATATTTGATTGCAAATACCTTTGCATGTCACAGGAGTGTTCCACCAGTGGCCTGTTGACAGACTCACAACTACAAAAGGTGCAAGAGTGACATGTGCACAGCACACCAGTGCCAGCTACAGTAGAACAGGTTAATGTGTTGTACCCCACCCTCATTGTAGCCCATACCACACAGACAAATGTTAGGCATCTGTGTATGTAAGGCTGTGAATGGCCATGACCTATCAGTATAGCTGTGTCAGTGTTGTGAACAACATACAGAATGGGGTGTGGGTGAGGTGTGTGACATATGTGCACAGTCTGATGGATGATACCAGCAATGTCACCGCTAGGTTAACATCCCTGTACCCATAAACTACTACCTAGGCTGTGGTCAACATTATGGACACTGTGTAAGGGATGGTGCTGTGCAGTGCACCCCCCAACTTGGTGACGTCTCCAGGCCCCTTAGGTAGTCATATGAGGTACCCATGTCATGTCAGGGTGCCATCCATGAGCACGAAGATCACTGGACAGGCATATACAGCACTGTGGTGGCCAATATTGGATCACATACCACCTTTAAGGGGTAATGGCTACGCATGGATGTGCGATACCAGCCTTCACAATCCTCACCTCCACTATGCAGCATGCTGTCTACCTTGCACAGAGACATTTGCTACACCATGATGATGGACATGCTACATGTCCATATCCTGATCTATAAGACATATGTCATGGACAGCCACCATCCTAATACTAGGATCGCCACAGGCTGGACAGATCCCTGTGCCATATATGTGACATACTCCCGCCATACCATGCAACCCTGTCCATCAAAGCTGCACATGTCATCCCAGTCATACATGGTGTGATGGCCGCATGGTAGATGTGCTATCAACTGACTGGATCAGTAATGTGGCACTGATGCACCTTGCGGTGGCACAATGGCTGTCTGTTACAGCTTGGAAACCGTGCCCACACATGCTATGGTTGATAACCATCCCTGCGAATGTCGTCTGACTAGCCATTGTCCCATGTCTATCACATGTGCAATACAGGCGATCCGTGGCAGGATGTTGAACAGTTGTACAGTGCTGTGTAGATGTATATGGCAAAACCCATGCATGTACAGGTGTCCATGCATATGTGTGCATTGTCACTGCTCAAGTCCATTACGGCTGTGTCTGTGTTGATATGTGACATATACAGAGCATCCAGGTCAACAGCAGTACCGTGGACACATCCAGGCATGTGCAGATAGGTAAGAACACAAGTGCAGGCAAATAGACATGCCCACAGCAAGACAGCATTTACATGGAGTATGAACACTGTAATGAGGTGACACACATATATGGTGATGATATCCAATGCATAATGGGTGTGACATGTGTGACACAAACACGTCAGTCATGTCAGTGTCATGATACTTTGCAAAGATAACTGTGCAGATGTAGTAGATGTCAAAGAAATGTATGTGCAGTGGTATCTCTGTACATCTCTGAAACTGTGACCTGTCACCATCATTATGTCTTACAGATAATGCCCCGTACACGCTTCCCAGCATACACCCACCAGGAGGATGATGTCCTCATCCCACAGCTCCATGACAACTATGACTTGTTGTTCAGCCATGTGCCACAGCATGCCCAGCAGCGGGATGACCTGTGGCAGGATCTACGCAGGAGGGTGAATGATGTGGGTGGCCATAACCGCACCTACCAGCAGGTGGGCAGACACTGCACGGACTCGATACGACATGCAAAACAACGTGCCACTGCATTCGCCAGGGAACAAGGTGGAACAGGTGGTGGGCCACCAACCCAGCCCCAACTCACACACACCGAGGAGCTACTGGCCAGTCTGGGGACACCCAGGGAACAGCATCCAGAAACACTAGCTGCCATCATGGAGGTGGGTGTCTCCCAATCAATGAGCCTGGAGTTGCCTGGTAAGTCAGTACTGCACATATGTCTATTATATCCCATGTAGTTGCATGTGTCACTGTACATTATGTAAAGTAACAACATATGCAAGGTATGTGGACACACATGCTGCATACTACAGTATGCTACGTTGTGTATGCACACATGTGCATACTATATGCTATTACACAGGTGAATGTGTTCACATGCACAGTGCAACCTGTGGCTGTCATACAGTCATGGATAATGTTCATACTGGTATGTCACCCCTATACAGGTACCTCTGGCGTGCCGCACAGACATGAGTCCATTGCAGGTGAGACTGTCATCAGTATCAGGCACATTACAGTGTAGATCTATTTGCCATGTGGCCAGTTAACACTTGCACACCTGATGTTTGTTCCAGTCATGATATGCAGGTCGCACCACCCTTCATTCACACAGGCCACCCATGTGCAATATATACAAACGTAATGATACACCGACTTGAAACCACAGTACTTGTCATTGCGACATGTGTGGTCAGCTGTGCATACAACGGTGGAGGTGTTCTACAATGGAGGCATATGTAGTATGCATTGAACAACATGTGTGGTACGCATACAGTACCACACAGTGAGCTGTGATATGGGCAGCCCACAGGTGTCACCATTGTGTCATACGCCCTGCATTGGGTGCACACATTGTGATGTGCCACCTGACATGTCCCAGACATGTAGTGTTCTGTCTGCAATATTGTCACACTATCGCATGACCTATACCCCACATACCAAACATACAACCCGTTGTCTGCATAGCCCTGTGGATTGTGACATATCTGACATCTATGGGTGTATGTCATATGGGACAACACAGACATGTGAGATAGATGCCCATCACACACAATTGGCCAACACATGTGCACACATGGCCATGGGGATGGCCAGAGACATGTAGCCACACAGTACTTGGGATGTGTATACACCCTGTTGCACATTGTCCACACATGGTCCAATTATAGCCTTAGTTGACCGATTATACAGTTGATGTGGTACACTGGACAACCTAAAAGCCTGTGCACAGCTACTGGAGGTGTCACTGAAGTCTACCATATACGATCTGTTGAACATCACAACTGTGTTGCAGTTATGGCTATGCAATGTGTACATATTATGCATTCTACAGCAACATAGATGCCTCATGATGCCATGCAATGGCACAGTGTCTGTACTTCACACTGTATAGCAATGTAGACGGCTCACACTACCCTCCCATGCTCATGCACATTTGCTAAACATGCATTCTATCTGTAGGGCATACACACAACACTGCAATGTGAAGCCCATTATGATGCTGTACATGTGTCAGGACACCATTGTGTCAGACATGTATGCATGTAAATGCACATGTCAGCAGATTACATGTCAAGGTCACGTCAGCCATGTGTACTGTTATTCTGTTCTGGGCCACATGGTGTATCACGGGGATGCATGCATACTACCATGATTGTGTGAACTGCATGGCTACTGATATGACACCTGCTTGCTGTGGTGTGCACCCCAGGGAGGTATGCTTACTAACACTATTAATGTCTGAGCTGCATGCCCTCTGCTGTATCGCAGGCATGCTGCATGCCATCTGACAAATCACATGCATGGTGTGTCTGTGTGTGTCTGTGTTTGTGTGTGTGTGTGTGTGTCTGTGTTTGTGTGTGTGTGTCTGTGTGTGTGTGTGTGTCTGTGTCTATTGTATTTTACAGTATTTCTTTGCATTCACAGGTGATGTAGGTGCGTTACCCTACTGCGGTCCATCTGATGTTAGTGTCCCCACAGATACTAGCGGTGATGAACATATGCATGAGGTACAGGCAGGGTTGTCAGGGGCTGAATCTGTGCCAATGGTTACCATCCCAGCTATGTTCCCCTCTTCCCCGCACACAGTTCTGCTGCCAACACATACCGCATCACCAGTGGCCATAGAAGAAGGACAGTCAGCATCTGTTAGCGTGGAACAGGAATGTGTGGTGGCTACAGAAAGTGTCTACACACCATGGTGTCAGTGTAATGACTGCAGATGTGCCACACAGGCATGTGGCCGGTGCTGCTCGTAGGAGGACCTCTGGCAGACATGCACCTGCAGGACAGAGCACAGCAGCTGGTATCACCAGACGCATGTTCCAGACTGTAATGGCAGCACAGGCATGTGCTGAACGGCAGAACAGAGAAGGGCAGAGGCTGCAGAGGGCTGCTATCCATACCCTAAATGACAACATCCAGGCATTGGCAAATGCTCAACAGCAGATTGCTAATGTTCCGGATAGGCAATTAGGTCAAATGGCTGGAATCCTTGACCGAGGCATGGCAATCCGCGAGCGGGAGCTGTCTGTGCTGGAACATCTGGTAGGAGTGAGGCGTAGGCCACGTGGACATAGGCCAACAACACCACCTAGTGTAGGTCGACGTGAGCGTGCCACCTCACATGCCCACTCCCATAGTGCCGGTAGCAGTAGTAGTGCAGCTGGTGCTGCACTGTCAACACCAGGACATAGCAGGCCACGTGGACATGGCCCTGGATGTTCTCAGCGGGGACACGGTTCCAGCGGACATGTGTCGTCGGACAGTAGCCACTCTGTACCTCCACCTGGTAGTGCCCGTGCAACCCCAGGCAGGCACAGGTCACGTGGCCGTGGACGGACACAATGAGCTGTACAACCTGCTCTGTACAATCTGGGGCTGTCAATTATACCCCGTGTAGGCCTCACAAATGGCAGAACTGTGTACACACATACACGCACACAGCAAACACAACTGTAGGGCTCCACAACATCCACATGCATTCTGCACAGACATGTCCAGTCAACTCACCGGCCCATACACACACACATGATGTTATCCATTGGTGCAGCCTATGTCCCTGGCAAACATATCACCCTGTGCATATGATGAAGCCTGTGCCGCATCCCTGTCATCCACACCATCGGTGCAGGGTTATGCACAAATATTCTGATACACAGGGTGAACAGCATAGTGAGAGGTGTATGTAATATTACCTGTGTATGCATAGTGAGGGATGTGTATGTTGCAGTGGTTATGTGTGAATACTGAGAGATGTGTATGTAATATTACCTGTGTATGCATAGTGAGGGATGTGTATGTTGCAGTGGTTGTGTGTAAATACTGAGAGATGTGTATGTGACATAGGTTGTGTACTGTCGACATGCACCGGTCATACCATGTAGTGCAGGTGCAGCATGCATTGTGATGTGTTCACGGTATGTGTCTCGGTTACATCTGTAGCACCATGTTGGTTGTGATACCCTGGTTCCCTCCTATGGTGTACTTGCATGTGCCTACAGGTAGCAGTGTTTGCAGTCCCCCACTTGTAACTTTGGATTACTCACAGGCACGTCTGGCAATATCAGCATGCTACATGTACCCTCAACCTGACTGTTGGAAACACCAACATGACACAGATGTCCGCACATATACTGCACCTGATGCATGTGGTCAGTGCCACAGGCTACACTGGACAGAGACGTGACATACATAGCAGGACACATTACAGGTATGATGACATGGTGCAGGGGTTGTACACAGCGGTCTGGCCAATGATGTTGTGAGGTGTCACTTGGTAGCTGGAGGCCACACTGTGCAGCAGTAGGACCCTGTAACAGTACAGGAACATGGCCACATTCACGGGGTGTACACCACTATAACGCACACCCCATAGTGTGCAGGTGGGGACCCTTGCCTATGTGGTCATCACCCTCACAGTACTATGCACCCACACAACATGTCACAGAGAAGGAACATGCACAGGTAGCCAGTATGGCTGGGACCTATGGCATCAACAGGGTAGTGCAATGCATCACCATTATGGGTTAGTCACCACGTGGGGTTAGTGATCATTTCTCACCGTATATTAGCATACACCCTCACACCAAGCACCAGACATACATACAGACACACACACTGTGGTGACCACACATGTGTATACGGACAGCCGACGTGTGTGATGCACCACATCGGCTGATGTCATGCTTCCCACACTGACGTATGTACAGATCTCTACAACGGTGTACAAGGATGTGTAACAACTGGGACATATTCCCCGTGATATGTGGCATCTCTGGTCACACATTCAGACACACATGGCAGTGCTGGGAATGATACACCTGCCATATGATGACACGTTTGATGGACATGCAGCTGTATTGATTGCATTATGTGTACCAACGCTATATCTGGCAAATGTGCTGCTATATGCACACGGGAGGTTGTAGGTGTTACAGGTGCCATGTGACATATAGTTGGTAACACCTGACCGCTGTGTATGCATTATGTCAGCACCGTTACGTAACAGCGACATAGCGTACTGTTTGCACATGGCATGATAGGATGGTGTGTGACACAACTGTGAGCCACCCCCTGCACACATACATCTACACAGGTGGTACACCACATTATGTACACACATCCCTCCATATGTGCTGTTTGTATGTCACCGTATACAGGTGTCAATGATGGGTCTGCATTGCGACTGCATGTCGTAGGTTGGTGCAACTATGTTACGGACATCGGCCACTGCACATGCATGGTTGCTGCATGCACAGTACCGATGTCACATGTTTCTCCTGTTGCCATGTTTGTATGCATTGCTATTGTTGGACATGTGTATTGACATACATAACACATGGATTGTGGTATGATATCACGGGTGTCACAGGCAACCAGTACAAGGGTATGTGTCCCGGTCAATATTGCTACCCCCTGTAGTGTGAGCATTCAACAGACATGGGCCCACCTTCCATTCGCGTGTGTAGCATTGATTAGGCCACTGTTATGCACGAGGTACATCAAAGGCTATGTATGTATGTGTTGTGTGTGCAGTCCATGCACACATCCACACAATCACATGTATGACATATCCAGACATGTGTTCATTGGTGTACAGCAACAGTCAGGTGTCACAGCTGTGTAAGGGCTGTGGTATGTCTTGAGCCGACCTGTGCATGTATACTGGTATCATTGCAATGCATAACACCTGTTGGATCCCTGTTGGTACATGTGTACTCTGCACAGCTGGTGTACACCTCTGTACAGCCCAGTGGTCATGTGTCACATGGTGTTGTGGTACTGTAAGGCTGTGTAGTGCTGCACCGATGACATGGTGCTGACTTGACAGCTACAGTGTACACTGCAGTGTGTACGTGTGTGACCTGCACCTGTGACAGCTGTGATGGCAGCTGTGTGTGTGTACAGGTCACTGCATGTGTGACCGCCCTGTGCGTGAGGACAGTTATACCTTACTGTGCCCTTCTGTACTGTGCCCTTCTGTGTGTACACTCCATCTGCATGCGCGACAGGCCTTTGCAACAGCTAAGTGTGTGAGCATGCCCAGTATGCTGTTGTGTAGATGGACACACAGTACAGTCCATGTACACAGTTGTGTAGATGGACACACGGTACAGTCCAATCTGAGACCTTCCATGTTTACACTCCATCTGCATGCAAGACGGCCCTTTGCAACAGCTAAGTGTGTGAGCATGCCCAGTATGCTGTTGTGTAGATGGACACACAGTACAGTCCATGTATGCAGTTGTGTAGATGGACACACGGTACATTCCACACTGCGCCCTTCCGTGATTAGAATCCGTGTGCATGCAAGATGGCCCTTTGCAACTGCTAAGTGTGTGAGCATGCCCAGTACGCCGTTGTGTAGATGGACACACAGTACATTCCAAACTGCGCCCTTCCGTGATTACAATCCGTGTGCATGCAAGATGGCCCTTTGCAACTGCTAAGTGTGTGAGCATGCCCACTACGCCGTTGTGTAGATGGACACACAGTACATTCCAAACAGACGTGTGATACTAAGCATGTGGGCATGGCCATTGACATCCTGTATAGCCATGGTGGTCATCCAGGCAACAGATGTCCATTTTCAATGTCACAATGGATGCCTACATTGAACACACTGGTTGCTGTCTCGAAGGGAGTACTGTCTGTGGTGCATCCCGTATCTATTTAGTGTTGTAGTGCTCCGTAGATATTTAGTTGGCCTGATGACAGCACTGCCGTGTTTGTCTACGTCTACCTTGGGACAGTAATATGCTTTCAGACTGCTCGCTCTCTAAACATTCTCTATCAGCATCTTTGCCTTTGCGGATGATGTCACCCACCTAGAAGTATGCCTCTGCGAGTGCTGTGTTCAGTAATCTCAGTAGCGCATTCAGTAAATGCGTAATGCTGTAGTGTGATAAGGTAGTTAGGTGTATGTTCAACTCCTGGCCCTGCCAAGTGTGTGTGTGTGTTTCCAGCTGCCTGGGGACACAGTAATGCTTTTAGATGCCTCACAACACATACATTCCCTATCAGCGTCTTTGCCTTTGCGGATGATGTCACCCACCTAGAAGTATGCCTCTGGGAGTGCTGTGTTCAGTAATCTCGGTAGCGCGTTCTGTAAATGCGTAATGCTGTAGTGTGATAAGGTAGTTAGGTGTATGTTCAACTCCCAGCCCTGCCAAGTGTGTGTGTGTGTGTGTGTGTGTGTGTGTGTGTGTGTGTGTGTTTCCAGCTGCCTGGGGACACAGTAATGCTTTTAGATGCCTCAGAACACATACATTCCCTATCGGCGTCTTTGCCTTTGCGGATGATGTCACCCACCTAGAAGTATGCCTCTGGGAGTGCTGTGTTCAGTAATCTCAGTAGTGCGTTCTGTAAATGCGTAATGCTGTAGTGTGATAAGGTAGTTAGGTGTATGTTCAACTCCCGGCCCTGCCAAGTGTGTGTGTGTGTGTGTGTGTGTGTGTGTGTGTGTGTGTGTGTGTTTTCAGCTGCCTGGGGACACAGTAATGCTTTTAGATGCCTCACAATACATACATTCCCTATCGGCATCTTTGCCTTTGTGGATGATGTCACCCACCTAGATGTATGCCTCTGGGAGTGCTATGTTCAGTAATCTTGGTAGGGCGTTCTATAAATGCGTAATGCTGTAGTGTGATAAGGTAGTTAGGTATATGTTTAACTCCCGGCCCTGCCAAGTGTGCGTGTGTGTGTGTGTGTGTGTGTGTGTGTGTGTGTGTGTGTGTTTTCAGCTACCTGGGGACGCAGTAATGCTTTTAGATGCCTCACAACACATACATTCCCTATCGGCGTCTTTGCCTTTGCGGATGATGTCACCCACCTAGAAGTATGCTGCTGGGAGTGCTGTGTTCAGTAATCTCAGTAGCACGTTCTGTAAATGCGTAATGCTGTAGTGTGATAAGGTAGTTAGGTGTATGTTCAACTCCTGGCCCTGCCAAGTGTGTGTGTGTGTGTGTGTGTGTGTGTGTGTGTGTTTCCAGCTGCCTGGGGACACAGTAATGCTTTTAGATGCCTCACAACACATACATTCCCTGTCGGCGTCTTTGCCTTTGTGGATGATGTCACCCACCTAGATGTATGCCTCTGGGAGTGCTGTGTTCAGTAATCTCGGTAGCGTGTTCTATAAATGCGTAATGCTGTAGTGTGATAAGGTAGTTAGGTGTATGTTCAACTCCCGGCCCTGCCAAGTGTGTGTGTGTGTTTCCAGCTGCCTGGGGACACAGTAATGCTTTTAGATGCCTCACAACACATACATTCCCTATCGGCATCTTTGCCTTTGCCGATGATGTCACCCACCTAGAAATATGCCTCCGGGAGTGCTGTGTTCAGTAATCCTGGTAGTGCGTTCTGTAAATGCGTCATGCTGTAGTGTGATAGGGTAGTTAGGTGTAAGTTTGATTCCCAGACCTGCCAAGTGTGTGTGTGTGTGTGTGTGTGTGTGTGTGTGTGTGTGTGTGTGTGTGTGTGTGTGTGTGTGTGTGTGTGTGTGTGCATGCTCCCATCCACCTGGGGACTCAGGTTATGCTTTTAGATGCTTCGCACCACAGATATATCCTGCTGACATCTTTGCCTTTGTGGATGTTGACACGCACATAGTAGAATGCCTGTGGGTCTGCTGTGTTTAGTAATCTCGGTAGCGCGTTCTGTAAATGCGTCATGCTGTAGTGTGATAGGGTAGTTATGTGTAAGTTCGATTACCAGCCCTGCCAAGTGTGTGTTTCCAGCTGCATGACAACAGTACCTTGCTTTTACAGTATTCACTCACCATAACATCTGTACGGCGTCTTTGCCTTTGATGCCGCTGTCTACAGGCTAGACATATGCCTGTTTGATTTCCGTGATCCACTACTCACGGTTGCACGTTCTGTTGCTGTGTAATGCTGTTGTGTGGTACAGTGGTTACGTTCGTGTTCTGCTCACAACCCTGCCACGTGTGTGTGTGTGTCTGTGTGTGTATGTCTGTATCTCTCTGTCTCTCTCTCTATAGATATATATATATATATATATATATATATATATATATATATATAAAATATATATATATATATATATATATATATAAAATCTATTTTCTGCCCATAACTCTGCTCTTGCATGGACAGCTGACTGTTTCATGTATCGCATATTTGCATAGCTTTCACATACCAATGGGGTATGTTGCAAATCCCAACATTGTCCATGCAACGTCCGTGTTACGGGCGGTGTTACACGCCCTTACAGGCGTTTGCTGTATATCTTGGCAGACATCTATCCTTGCTGTACTCTCACTGTACTCGTACACGCCGGAGGCTTCATGTATCATGGCCTAGTTTTGCTGTGTGTATGTCTATTTGTGCTGTGTGCATGGCTGTGGGTATGTCCCACTATCATCATTTGTAAAGGTGACAGCCCTATAGGTACTTCATGTAGACTGCTGTGTCATTTGACATGTCAGCACATACCTGCGGACAGTACTGAATGTCCTACTGCAGCGCATTTCATACCTTCTACGTTATCTTGCAGTCGATAATGCTGTTTCCTCACACATGTATCTGTTTCTGATCATACCACTCTACCTCCTAGAGCAAACTTCTGGACAAGGCCTTATCTGATAGTGGGACACATAGGGGCAGTATTGACATGTTGCTCTTACAAACGTAAATAGTTGACACAATAATAGGTTTTGCATTAGTATGGCTTTTCTGACGGATTTGGTGTCTTAAACACACATGTTTGTCATTATTTCATGACTTCAGTTATCAAGAATGTTCCAGAATGGTACTGATGTTACGTGGAACACACCAAACATATGAGGCAGAACTCTGCACATTCTGTGTAAATCTGTACAGTTGTGGAGTATGTGTCTGATACAAGATATCAACTTTCAGACACCAATACACACACTGTATGGCGGCATCACAGGCCACATGCCATTACATTTATATTGCAGGACACACCCACCCAGAGGGTTGTATTCCTCACACAGGCCAACAGCTGCTTATCCACACTAATTAGTCTATCATGTACCGTATGTGTGCACCGGTATTTGCGCTTTCCGTCAGTGGCAGAGCTCACGTACGAGTATGGAGGACTGGACATTGTTACGGTGACACTGCATGACACCCTGAGGGACACATTTCTTTTGAGTCTATTAACCTTCCACATTGACATTCACAGGGCATACGTTGTCATTCACATTTGTCGGAGTACATGCGTATGACTTGTGCATGTTTTCTCATTTGTCCTGATGTCTTTCTTCTCACCTGTCCACCTAGTATCACTAGTTCTGTACATGTATTTTGGACAGGTTACCTTCATACTAGTACCAGAAGAATACAGACCCAATGAATTCCAAAAAGTGGCAATAACGAGCTCAGCCAGTAGACAGGAACACAAGCAAGATGAAGACTTTATTAATACAAACTGTAAGCGCTTTCAGTAGAGAGCAATCTCCCCACCTTCATCAGACCTTCATACCCCGAACCTGTACACATTATGGGTAAATGCCCTGACGTTTGACCTTTGCCCTTGTTACATTTGTCATAGTAATGTGCCTTTCTGGTAAATTGCTGGCAAGGCATTACGAACTGTGTGGTTAGATAATAGTGACTGACATTTCTATTACATGATTAGTAACACTCATAACATTCGTATTCCTGGCTACGCCAGTATTCTCTCAATGTTCTGACCTTGTCTGGGGTATATCTAATATAGTCCCTATTTGTATTTCATGTACTATGCCTTAGTGCAGCTGTCTTATTCTGACAGTTTGCCAGTTATGGTTACCATCTTGGTCGTACGCATGTCCATCCATGATAATCGCCTACATGACACTGATATAGGGCCCTACATATTCCCAAAATGGTTTACGCAATATCCAGTGGATGGTTTGCCCCATTATTGAGAATATAGGCGTGTGCTATACCCACATCACTCCCATGGGCGGGCCTCAAATCTCTGCCAAACAACACCTAGGCCCATTTCTGCATACCCATGATTCCCATACCTGACAACCCTCTACAGTACCCATTACACATGTTTAATGTGAGCGGTACTGAAGTGTGGAGACACTTATATGCACTCCCCACTCTCCGGATATCAGTTCGTATGTCATACATTCTATCGACACATGTGTCATCACCCTTGCACCTGCTACTGTTGCATGTACAGCTATATCGTATTTGCTGAGGTCACTTATTTTGTGTCAATGTCGGTTAACACTACGTATGGATCAATTTTTGGGGTCCTGCAATGGACACCTATATGCATGTTTAAAGTGTAGAACTTGCTGGACTGTCACTTTCTGGCCAATGGTTTGGAAGGCAGTGGTTTATTTACCTTTCGTGCATGTCTGTTTGTCTACCCATATTAGCTATAACGTGGCCTATTTATGTACATATGTCATATCTACGGGACATATGTTTGTTGTGTATACATATATACATGTACAATCCTCATTTCATAATTTGCTTTGGTTTACGTCTGTGGATTATGTGTATACACATATATCTATATCCATACCATACCTTTCCACTGTACAGATTGTCGCAGAATGTACAGCTGGTTGCCTCTTTATCTTCAGTGTGTTTTACATAAACTTGTGTCTATCTGGCAATGTAGTGGCATTTCATTTGAGACTTATGGTGGGAAATACTGGCAAGCAGTTCACGTTACGACTGCATACCCTTCAGAGAATCCATGCTACTGACACACCCGTTATTCTATCCACTTTCTATGTTTGTTCTGGCACATATCTGGGGTTTGTCCCTATTTGTACCGGTAGTTTGCATGCCTTTGTCCGGTTTCATAGTTTACGGGGTTAACAGGTTTGAGCCATGTATATCTAACGTGGGGGAAACAGCATTCATTTACTATGCTGTGAGCGGATCACACACAGGCACTTGCATTTCCTTATTGTGGGTTACTCGCAGGCGCACATGCATATCCTTATTGTGGGTTACATATGTTTACTAAGTCTTTGTGCTTATGTGGGCTTTATTACTTGTGACAGTACCAGTAAATTATCTGTAATCCAGTTAACGGACGTATGCGAAACACACGTTCACCTTTATATATTTAAATGTCTGTACAGCACAGACGCATTCATTACACTTTAACATTATATGTGCTGTAGTCATAGTTGAACCGGGACTGCATTCACGTTGGCCGGATGCTGTAACCACTATACTTTTGGTGTTCGGACTCATTTATATGCATACCCATAGTACATAGCTACATTAACATATGCCTCACCGCTTCACTTACGACACAGGCATCCATTCTCCTGCTGGGAAAAATGCGGTACTACATGTTACACATTCCCTATTCCCTACTGCTTTGGACCCAAGCTGCATATTTAATCACTGCAGGGATATTCAGAACCCCAAGGCTTATAGTCCTGACACATACAGGTCTTTAATTGTCAGGGTGTTCATGTGGTGATCTGGGTTTAGGCTTGTCTGCCTGGTGAATGGAACTGCCCTAACCATGTTCAAATGTCAGACAAAGCACATGGACAGAGTTTGTCCATTTTAAACATTTTATCTGTGTTTACAGACACAGGTGTTTGGGCACCTGTCAGCAGCTTATAATGCTGGCAATACATAATATGGGTGGGGGTGGTTACAATACATACTCCACGGTGAGTGGTGTTCCCATTCACATTTGACTATTTCCTGTATTCATTCATACGAGGATTATTATTTTGCACATGAATTAACTATGAATTAACTACAGGTATGCAGTAACATATGTGAAGGTTTGTTACAGTAAAAAATGTACGGACCTCTGTAATACTCGGGGACTACCCCACATCCTTCACAACATTTCATGCTAATGTACATACTATTATTCTTTGAACTTTCGAAGTTTGTGAGAGCAGTAATTACATCTGTCCCTATTTGTCCACCCATCATTTTAGGCTTTGTCCAGATTTTGTTGCTGTAATTGGTTGAGAGGTGGTGTCGGTATGTGATTGAGTTGAATATATACTGTCGATAATTCAGTGGGGAGTAGGGTTACCACCTGTTCCTCTTTGCGGGGGAAGTCCCACTTTAGACAGTTGTGTCCTGCGACGAAACCTAAGACATGGCAAATGTCCTGTGATTTTAAGACAAAAGTATATTTCTTATTTTCTTTACTAGTTGCATGATACAGGTATTTTGTATCTGAAACACATAACTATTATTTGGGATAGCATAAACTATTCAAATGCTATGAAATAAGCTTTTATATTGGCATACAAGTGTAATTCTGTCCTTTGCACTGGCCAGGGGTATGTTTTATCCTGCAAATTCTCACATTTCTACAAAGGATGTCCCACCTTGGGCATCTGAACAGGTGGCAACTCTAGTGGGGAGACCTGCATGGTGGACAGGTGTTCCATCCTGCGTAGTATGTTTTGCATGTCTGTCTAGAAACTGAACAGTACCGTGACTACACATACATGTTTTGTCCAGATGTGTACAGTACTAGACACCGTGGCGTGTAAACAACTCTGAGGTTACAACAGGTTACTTATCCCACGCGGGATGTACACACATTTTGCCAAAACATGAACGCGCGGACATTTGGATTTACGTAACTGTGATGGGATGTTTACAAACGTGGGATACATATTTGCAATCCTGACACTGTCTAGGACGATACTTCCTACTACATATGGGGAATACTCGCTATGTGTAGGTGTACGGCTGCGCAAGGCTGGTAGCTGGATTTGGTAGACATTCGGACATGGGTGCGGGTTATGTGCTATACAGGGGTTGTTGCGTATTGCATTTGCATGCATGGGTTCTGCATTTGAATGTCCCGGTTCCGCATATAGCATCCTATGTGTATGTGCCGGTTACGTTCCTGTTCATGTGTATAGCACATTTTAATATTCATATGTTTGTGTGTGTTTGGTATACAATTTGGACTGTCAGGTTTCTTTACGGTTGTTATATGACCACAACTGCCCAGCTGTGTACTATCACTACCACTGTGGGACTGCTGGTGACCCTGCCCATGGGGCTAGACATGTGTATTGGCGGCGCGCTGACATGATGCGCTTCACTTCCACTGGGTATAACTACTTACAGTGCAGTACATTACGGACACACGATTTTAAATATCATTTGTTCCATGGACGGAAACTCATATTATGTTGCGTGCATTTCTGTTTGGTTCTCCATTTTGTGTGGCCAGGAACTGTCTTGCATGCTTTGCATACATTTCATTATCCATGGACACTGATAGGTGCGATTACTATTGCAGGCAGACTATAATATTCAGGTTTAGGTTGCTCATCGACAGCCGGCATTGACACGCCTCCGGGCTCAGCTTAGTAACGCCCCATGCACTCGCGCACGTGTCCTATGCACGTGGATGTGGTGGCAGCGCACCTTCATTAATATGCATATGGCACTACTACACCATATATATGCCGCACGGCCGGCGCAGGCCTTACACCGGCCTTGCGCCGAGCTTCATGAATCCGGGGGATCAGTTCCATCTTTTGCTTTTATGTTTGAAAACATAAATTTCACCAGTTAAGTGTGGAGATGCTGCTTTCATTTCTTTCCCATTTAGCAATGCTGCACATTTGACTAACTTACTCTAACTGATGTGACTGGTCCGGCAATGTTAGCATATTCCATTGTTACAGTTCATTAGCCTATTGCTAGTAAATCACAAGGCAGAGCATTCAAATTTTCATTGGTAGCAGCTTAGCCAGAACTGCAGATTGCTAGACACAGCATTGCTGGTCAAACATTTTTTTTGCAATATGTCTGATCTTTCATATTTTAAACACTGCACTCGCTCATATGTTCTAAACGCTTGTAGAAAACTGAACATTTTAGTTGCAGGCTTAGTTGGTCAGATCTAAACAAGTCTTCATCAGCTAGCAATCTTTCAGTTAACACAACTAGTCTGTCAGTTAGGGTCACTCTGTAAATCCAATTTACAGAGATTACTTAGGAGTGCCCTCTTGAATGTGTCAACAACTAATGTCTATCATTTTGCTTTTAATGTTTACTTTTCGTTCTAGTGATAACTTTATAACATGTTTTAAATGAGAAAGTTGAGCTCTTACCATTTTGTAGGTGTTAAATGCCTAATTATGAAATTTTGTAGTTTGCGTTTTGGGAGACATACTAACTCTAGCAAGCAGATTTATTTTACAGCTTTTTATTGTCCAAAAGTTTGTACCTTCCATTTACAGGTAAGCTTTTAGGGAAACCTTTTGTTAGTTGGAAGGTCATCATTTTCAGTTAATTAACCTGAGCACACCTTTTCCGAGTTACATATCTCTCAAAGGCAAAGTGATATGTCTCAATGCAATTGTCCTTGCTGAGGTTTTTCAATGGCGAGATAGTCTTTGGAGTTGCCAGTACAGATGGTAACAAGTGTATGTCCTCTTGAAGACTTACCAGTTGTTTGTTGGTAGAGTCATTCTTCTCCTTAAAGAACAACGTGGACTGCAGATGGGTTGTATTGCTCAATATGTTTCCCAAGCTCTTGCATTTTGGTCAAACCAAAAGTAACAGTTCACTTGTATACACAACGTAACACAAGCCTCAACCTCTCACCAGTTAGAGAAGCAAGTCTCTTTCTGTTTTGCTTTTTCTCTCTTCTCAGATGAAGAAACAAGACTCAAATGCAGTTGCACTGCAGACTGAGAAGTAGGAATGAAATATTACAATTTGGTGGTGTGACCAAATTATGCCCACCCGATCGAAGCAGCAGTGTAGTGAATAAAATACAGGAGGGAAATTTTTTAAGTTCAGTGTACTTTATTTACAGTGACAAATAAGGAAAAAAAATAAAGCTTCACTTCACAGCAATAGTTGTTAGCAATAAAACATTTACATTCCAGTCAGATTTCTATTTCCAGAAAAATGCTTATACAGTCTCTGTCAAAGTCCAAAAATTTCCTCACTTGGATTTTTGGGTATCCTTCCTGGTATTCCT
>NC_056736.1:609621020-609638520 GCF_019279795.1 Protopterus annectens | reverse complement strand
CAGTGAGGCCCTTTTGTAGGATGTCCACATCGTTATGAGTTTTGATTATGGCTCCTAGTTTGCAGTCATCTGCGAATTTAGTTAGCCAAAGACCTGTGTTAGCCTGTAATTCAGAGAAGTAGATACCAAACAGGAGAGGACCCAGGACTGGACCCTGTGGTACTCCACTTGTCACTGGTCTGAAGTTTGATTTGGAGTCTGCTACTTTCACAGTGTGGGTTCTGTCAGTAAGCCAGTTGGCATACCATCTTGTGACACAGGGATTTATACCTAGTTTAGTGAGTTCATCTATAATTCCAGAATGGAATTAATTGCAGTAGAAGTATATGCATTGCATGTATTGTAATGTTGCTGCAGTCATCTGTATACTTCACAGATACTTAGCAGCAATACCACTAAAGTGTAAAGCAGGATTGTGGTTTCATAACAAAATGTGTCTAAATACTTGCAGTAGGGCTGTATTCATTGCATGTCTGTTCTAATTTATTTATTTATTGCATTTGTTTACTGGGATGGTCCACTGGGCCTAGGTGAGCCCATTTTCAGTTGAGGCCTGGGGAGAAAAGCTCCACATAATATGGCAGTACATACAAGAAAATAAAACACATTATAGAGTTGTTGTTGTTGTATCTTTCGGCTTTTTCCGGTTAGGGGTCGCCACAGTGGAACTCCGGTCCACTAATGATTGGCAGTAGATTTTTACGTACCGAGTTGCCAGCTCTGACGCACAACCTTTAACAAAGGTACGCCCATTCACGCATGTCGCCACTCAGCCACTTTAGCTGAGAATCAAACAGGACAACCTCTTACTGTGAGGTGACAATGCTACCGCAGCACCACCACCGCAGTCTTAAAACACATTATAGAGTAAAATACAGATATAATGGAGTAAAACATTGAAGTTGACACTAATACATAGTTTATACAGTCACACTAAATTATGAATAATATAATCATGGTGGTACAATGTTATATACATATTTACGCAATTCTACATTGTGTAGTATTATTAACATTAATA
The DNA here is from genome assembly GCF_019279795.1 of Protopterus annectens. NCBI lineage: Eukaryota > Metazoa > Chordata > Ceratodontiformes > Protopteridae > Protopterus > Protopterus annectens. Next base: position 609,637,499 of record NC_056736.1, on the reverse strand, counting down.
ATATAATTGGATGATTGTGAGACATCTTTAAAAGATTAATTGTTTTTGGGTTGTAGGTGTTAGTAGCAAAGATTTAACAGGTATAGGTTGAACTCATGCAGTCATTGTGGAGAGACAGTGTGAGAAAAAATTATAGAGTAATCAGATTGAATAAAGAGAGTTTTATAGTAAGGAGACAGATATTTAAGGATGTTTTATTTTGGCACATGAACAGTGCTAGAGTGGAGAAAGATGTTTTCTTAAGGATGACTTAGAGAGAACAGGATTACTTATGGTTCTGATAGAAGGTGGGAGGGCATTCCAGAGTTTAGAGAATGTGAAAGAGTACAACATTTGACCAGCTGAGAGATTTGGTTTGTCAACTTTTAGCAGCAATGTGTTTTCAGATGTAAGAGGTTTGTTGGGATGATAGGTGAACAGTAAATAAGAAAGAGAAAGGCACATCGATGGTTTGTATATAAATTTATGTGCAGTAGTTAATTGAAGATATGTTAGCTGTTAAACTGTAATAACTGTAGAATGCAAAAGTAATTGCTTGTAAAATGTATTGCACAACCCACAGTATGGTTCAAGGCTGTCTACAGACCGCTTTCAGACACATAATGCTCTTTTTTCCTCCAGCTCCTAGAGCAAAAAGTATATAGGTGAGAAAGCCCACTTTATGGGTAGATATTGTGTGTATACTTCACAGATACTTAGCAGCAATATAAATGCAGTGTAAAGCAGGATTGTGGTTTCATAACAAAATGTGTCTAAATACTTGCAGTAGGGCTGTATTCATTGCATATTGGTTCTAAGTTGCTGCAGTCAATTGTTACATTACATTGTCACATCTGCAGATGTCTCCTGCAGTAACAGCATTTGGGTTCTACTCCAATGCCTGCCAACTAACACATGATGGCTGTCTACTCTACTTAATGTGCACAAATGTATCTCTCAGCTGTCATGATCTTTCGTAATGTAATTACAACCACCCAATCTGTCTGGTCCATGATTAGCAGATAAATGTTTACCTGGAATGCAATGTATTGTAAAATCCATTTACAGAACACCTTGGTAGTCATGTATGTGCACATTATGTGAAACAGTTCCGTGTAGTTGTGTACCTACATGTGTTAGTGCTTGGCACATACCGTCCCATACTAATAGCTGAGAGGTATGTACGTGCTACATCATCTATAGAGGAATTGTAGTTACTGTACTCACAACTTACACTGAACACCTGTAGAACTATGCATTAGCAGTCTTTTCAGTGATATCATCTGCGACACCACTAATGGCATGCTTTTCTATCTCTCCCCACCCCTTATCTTTTTTAATTTATTATTGTTATTAATATATTTTGTTAAACTGTTTTGTTGGCCTTATGGGTTACTTATACTGGCTTGCTGTTAACATACTTACTGTTATGTTATTTAATGTTGTGTTACACATAATATACCTCAATATCTATTTAGATTAATCAATATTATGTTCATTATGTTAATACTAACATTGGTTTGGTTATTATTAGCCTTAACCTATTGTTATAACTAATATACTACAGCATCAAAGTAGGCTGGTTCCAGGTGATCCACCTACCTTGCCTCTTCTGGCTGTGGAATTGGGCCACAGCATGTCTGTACCCAGACTGGGGGTGCCCCTTCTGTTGCCCCTGCACTACCTGTGGCATCAAGTAGTTCCACCCCACAGGATGGGACTGGGCCCCCCTCTAGGAGTGGTGGTGGAGGGGGAGTTGTCACCCATGATGAACTGCCAGTTTTGGTGCAGAGGATCATGTACAGTGGATTTGGACAATGCCTGCACCAGATGGTGAGCATGCTGGCCACCCTGGTGGGACAGGCTCACTGAAGAGCCCAGCCTCCCCCACTGCCACCCCCGGGGCAGTGATGGAGCAGTGCAGACAGTCCTATGGGTGTGGATGTGAGTCATGCTGCAACCTTGTAAAGGCACAAGGGACTTTGATTCCAAAACACCCTCCACATTCAAGGTGTTCATTCCCCTCTAATGTCACACACCAACCCTGTCTGCTGTCTTGTCTGTCTGCAAAAGCCTCCTCACCTACCCAACTTACCTCCCCCACATGTACCTATGTCCCTTCCTCAACATTCTACTCTCACCTTAAAACAAATAGGAACCTGTCCCCCCCAAACAAATTGTCCCATACATAGCTCTCCATTTCACACACTGGTCCACTGGACACACATAATTTGGTCCAATTGGCTTGACAACTCAGTTATGTTGCCCTCACCCCTCTCTCTGTGGGTGAGAGTCCAAAGTCATCTGGTATAAAAATATTACCATTTTGTAAATTCCTGTATATCATTGCTAGAATCTCCTTGTGCTTCTCAATCAATATGGAAATATAGAGCTGATAAGTATATTTTTGGCACTTTAACTGTTTCACTTTAACTGCTCAGAGTTCTGCACTGTCTTTATTTTTGCTTGACTGAATTATTTATATATTTGCTAGAAGAATTTAGTTTTCTGATCTTGCTGAAACTTTTTCTCCCACTCCCACCATATTGCAGTTGTGTTCTTAAAGTTGGTAAAACTGGTCTACCAGCTTTTGTGTTATCTGATTGTCTCAAGGCTTGGCTTCTGTCTTGCTGGTATAAAAATATTACCATTTTGTCAATTCCTGCATATCATTGCTAGAATCTCCTTGTGTTCTGACTGAGAGTGCTTCTCAAACAATCTGGAAATATAGAGCTGATAAGTATATTTTTTGGCACTTTAACTGTTTCACTTTAACTGTTCAGAGTTCTGCACTATCTTTATTGTTGCTTGACTGAATTATTTATATATTTGCTGGCAGAATTTAGTTTTCTGATCTTGATGAAAATATTTCTCCCACCCCCACCCTGTTGCTGCTGTGTTCTTAAAGTTGGTGGCTTTTGCAGTTGCACTCCCCTGCTGTAACTTTGATCTGGGACACTCCACCCAGTCCCATCTCTTTAGCTCATTCTACCTAATACAGAGATCATTTGGGAAGGCCAAACCCCTTAGTCCCTTAACCTTGAATTATCTTCTGTTCCTGCTCTCACCTCTCTTACTTTATATATAAAAAGACACTTTATTCACCTGATTATATTTTCTAATTTGTGTTTCTTCCTACTACTCTGTTACTTCATCTTGCTTTGCTTTTTCCTGCTACTTGCTGCCTGTTCTCTAAAGTGTTCAACTACATCTTTTCTGTTGCATTTATTACTGCTTGTTTATAGCCTATCTAAACTGCTAAGTGTTATTTTCAAGTGTTATTCTAAGCTCTTAGTTTTGAACTTGGGCTTCAGGCCCAACCCTTAGCTCGTCCTGGCCTTTCGCCCTCAGATTCTGACAAATATGGATGGACAATTTCGTACAGTTTCTCCTGCCAGTCTGGTTGATATGGGCATCCTGAGATAGTGTAGCAACTGCCTCATGTACATGGACAACCATCTACTACTACCACCTAGGAATACAATTTGTGAGAGATGCAATTACATTAGGAACCTAGAGTCCAAGCTTTCTCCCCCTCAAGCCAGTATATCTGGTATTAAAAAGGTTGTCAACACAATCACTACACCTCAAACACCACCCACACTTAGAAAACACACACTCACATATGCAGAAGTCTTCCACATAAACATACCCAAACAAAGGAGACCTCTGAGACAAAAACACACATGATCTCCACAGCCCTCCACACCACATACCACACATAGTCCACACATCTGTGCCTCACAGCCACTAAGGCTTCACCATAAACCCAACATATTAGTCATAGGAGACACCGTTGTGAGACACAAAGATGTGCCACTCACCAGGCTGGATAAGGAGAAAGTCACTGTCAGTTGCTTGCAGGTGCCAGAATCTGACATATCACATACGCACTCAGGTTTCTCAACAACAGGTACTGTTATGACTCTGTCATAGCTCATGTTGACATGAATGACTTGAGATATACCTCTCTGGACTATATGAAGAGAGACATGATTGAGCTTGCTGATTATGTGCCCCAGGGAGGTATGTCCCTAGCCTTAAGCAGCATTCTGCCATCACCCAGAATGCTGCCTCAATACAAACAGAAAATGATTGACTTTAACATTTGGCTTAGTTTCTGGTGTCATTCCAGGGGGATCCAGTACATGACAGCCTGGGAAGATATGATCAACAGACCACAATGCTTTGCCAGAGATCGCCTGCATTTGTCTTGCCTGGGCTTCAAACTTCTGGCAAAGGCTCTTACCTCCCCTATAGTGCCTTTTTTTGGAAAACTGATGAGGTTAAAACTACCAACATAAAAATTTCAATAAAATACAAATTAAAGGTCATGCTTCTAAACGCTAGGAGTCTAAACATGAAACTGCACTAATTGCAAGCATTCCTAACCCTGGAAAATGCTGACATCTGTGCAGTCACAGAAACCTGGTTCAAATCTGTGGAGAGCACCCCAGCCTTACCTGGTTACTCATCCTATCATACATTCAGCCCTCAAACTGTGGGCAATAAAGCCAAAGGAGGTGGAGTTTCAATATACATTAAAGACATACACACCTCCAGGCTGGTCAAACAGTATGATGCACAGGAGACACTCCGGGTGCAGTCAAACAATGACAAGACCCCTATTCAAATCATAGCTAGCTAATGGCCCACAAATCTGACTCAAGATGCCCAATCCGCCTATTTGGACCTGTTCAAATCTATCAAGATTCAACCCTTTACCCTGATCCTGGATAACTTTATTTTCCCAAACATAGATTGGATGAACTACTCCTGCTAGAACACAAATGCCCAGTGATTCCTTGAGTTTGTATATGCAAATGTCTTACAACAGCTAGTTGATATCCTCATAATAGGTGACAATATCTTGGACTTGGAATTAACCAGCATAAGTAATCACTACAGCATCCCTATAGTATCATCCTCCCTGGTAAGATCCGACCACAAAGTGGTCACTTTTGAAGTCACCATCTCCCCCCACCCCCCTCTAGCTAGGATCAGACATAAAAACTTCTCCAAAGCTAATTACAGCCTCCTGAGGGATGGTATAAACAGCTTCACAACCCCTTCCTCCTCTGTAGAAACTGGCACCAATATCCAAAACTACACCAAAACACTATATGAGCATTTATATAGATGCATGGAATCAGAAATACCCAACAGGGCTAAATCATCCTCTGCAAGGAAGAGTAAACCTGCCTGGTGGACATCTGCAATAAGTAAACTCTATAACAAAAGGAAAGAAATTGCTGTCCAAGACCAAGAAGGAGCATGTGCCCAATTGGAAGCAATGTCTCCTTAACCTGAACAAGCAAATAAGAGCACTAGTGCAATCCTGCAAAGCAAACTTCAAGTCCAAATTGGCCACCTCTACTAGATACAATCATAAGGCCTTTTTCACATATGTCTACAACCTCAAAGGAAGCAACCTGATCTGTTCAGAACTGGTGGTCAAGGACAGCACATATACAAATGCTGTAGACATAGCAAACTTGCTGGCTGACAGATTCAGAGAAAACTTTATCCCTCTGTCCCCCCATCAGTAAATCAGGGCATCCCCAGTACCTGCCCCCTTCCCCTTATATCTAGGGAACAGGTCATCACTGCTCTCTTAAAGGCAAAAAATACAGCCTCCATGGGACCCAATAGCATCCCAGGCTGCATCCTACATGAAATCAGGCAAGAACTTGCAGCACCATTAGGCACTCTATTCAACCAAAGTCTGAGTACTGGCTTCATCCCAGCTGAGTGGAGGACAGCCACTGTCATCCCTTTACACAAAGGTGGAGTGTCCACCAATCCGGGAAATTATAGACCCATCAGCCTAACTAGCCTGATCTGCAAGGCTATGGAACGGATTATCATGGACCTCATTAACAAAGACATTGGCAACCTCCAAACACTTGATTCCACACAGTTTGGCTTTGTCAAGGGGAGGTCATGTCTGCTAAATTTGGTTGACTTTTTTGAGACAGTCACCAAAACCACAGATGAGGGGAAGATGGTGCACACTGCCTACCTTGACCTGGCCAAAGCCTTTGACACTATTCCCCACTCAGTATAACAGATAAACTCTCTCAACTAGGCATCAATCCATATGTTACCAGATGGGTAGCAAACTGACTCACTGATAGAACCTACATAGTCAAACTAGGGGAAGCCACCTCAAGTAGTAGACCTGTAACAAGTGGCATACCCCAGGCTTTGGTCTTGGGGCCTCTGTTATTTGGGATATACTTTTCTGAGATGCAGGCCAAAACCAGTGGGCTATGGCTGACCAAGTTTGCAGGTGACTGCAAGCTGGGTGCTATTATCAGTTCCCCGAGTGATGTGGACATCCTCCAAGAGGGTCTTACTCAGACAAATGACTGGTGCCAGAAACATGGCCTCAAGCTGAATATCATAAAATGCATCATCATCCACTTTGGGGAGAGTGATGTCCCCACAAATTATCACATTAATAACAATGTCCTATGCACACAATCAGTCGTGTGGGATTTGGGCACCCAGGTTGATAGCAACCTGACTTTTGACTAACATGTTGCATCCGTTGTGTGGAAAGCCTTCTACATGGCCCACCTCATAAGTAAGGGTATCTTATCCAGGGACAAGGAGATCATAACATCCCTGTATTCTTCCCTTATAAGGCCCATTATTGAGTATAATGCCACTTTCGGCATGTACCTCACAAAGGACATGCAGCAGCTGGAGAGACCACAGAGGTTCCTCACCAGGAGAGTCCAGGGCCTCAAACATCTACCATACACAGATAGGCTAAAAGCTCTATGCCTCTACTCAGGTTCATACAGATTCATCAGATGTGACCTTTGTCTGGCATACAAGGCTATCATGGACCCCACCTTGATGGGACTGCTGCATATCCGCAAGTCAAGCTCCACTCGAGTAACCCACACACTCAGCCTCAACCTGGTATGTGACATCAACAAGACTTGATGGCAGGTCAGATTTGTGTCCCAGAGGCTCTTCCATCTATGGAACAGACTCCCTCTCTACATCAAGCAGAGTACCTCTTTACCCCTTTTAAAGCACAACCTGGATAACTGGATGGGAAACAGAAAATATACCCCTGGGATTCCACCCATGTCCCTGCTGGACAGGGGCATCGAGTTTTGATTTGTCTAAACATGGACTAAACTTTTGGCTAGGCTTATAAGGGCCTCAAGGCCAATAGCCTAGGAACCTCCTATGATCCTATGAAATTCTGTCCCAGTGCACAGTTGTTGCTGTACAAGAAATACATAGCTATGGTTCTTTCCGATACCCATCTTGTACATACCTACCTGCCTTTCACTATGCTTCCCCCCAGATTTCATCCCTTTTCACCACTTTCCTATCTTCCCGTTTTTTTGCCATGTCATGCAGCATTGATAAGCTCAGCTAAATGGAGCTATATTGACATATGTGTCTTACATGATAATAAACACCTGTCCCCTATTTCGGGCCCAAGATTATCGCACCTGCAGACCACTGCATTAATGTGCCATGCCACACAGCTATTAATTAAAACAGCTGGTTTAAGCAAACTATAATAACAGCAAGTTACAGTCATTAAGCAAGTTTAAGCAGAGCTGCACATCACGCTGCATTGTCCAAGCTTGCTGAAAGAGTAATGGAAAAAAATGAGACAGTAACTTGGAGTTTGGTGCAAGAGTACACCAGTAGAAAGCCAAATACAGAATAATGGATGTAAGTGAGGTCTCTAATAGCAGGTAAATGTGCACATTTATCAGTAACATTTAGAAATACTCCTGCTAAAACATTTATGGCAACATACATGTTCAGCTGAGACTCTGGTGGAGAAATACATCTATATAAAACCATTCACATAATAATGAATTTAAAAAAAGTATGTCACAGCCTGTATGTGTGCACTTATATCTTGACAAATACACCTCAGTAGCTCAGTCTGTTAAATGTTGTGTAATTAGTAACTTTTGCCACACACAGTCTTGGGTTCAAATCCAGTGGTGTGCAGCATTTAAATTACATTATTGTGAAGCCAGCAATTAATGACTGAGTCATGCACTCTTTATCCACACAATGCATTTCAAATGAAATGTCTGCTTTTCGCTGATGGAAGTCACAGGCCTGCATGTAGGAACACACTTCACATATCCCTATAGCAAAACTATAAGTGCATAAAGTGTTGGGTCATGCATTAATATGCATTCACAGAGGATTTTAACTCAGGTAATGCAAACGAGGCCTACTAATATCAGAGTGCCACACACAATCTTTTCATAATCACATTACGGATTGGCACAGCTGCACAATTAACATACACATATGAAGCCCATGCTAGTAACAAGGACTGCCACCATACACATTCCAAATGAGTACCGGAGTGTAACACATGACATGACAGTTGCCCAAATGGATGACTTAATGTTATATTTACCCCCTAGTTGCTCAAAGACACAGCAAACATGTCGCCTAGTACTTTGCTGGTGATACCATTGCCTAACATACTTACCTTCAACACATACCTTAATTTGCAGTGGAAAGGGTACCCTCACTCAGGCTCTATACAGCTCCCACAATTACTCTTACAGCTTGTTGTCCTCCAAAGTGTTCACACTATCTGCCTCTTCCTATTACCTGCAGTAGCAGCTGCAGCCTGTAGCATACACATCGCTATGTAAACATTGCTGCTACAGACCTACCCTTTGTGATGAAGTAGTCTCCTCACCCCAGTAATGCCCAGCACAACATATCACAAAGGGCCCCTAATCTACATGAAGGCCTTATATATTGTACTGTGGCTGCATATGATTGGCTGATGATAGTGCAAATCAGCTGTGTTGGCTGCAATTAGCATGTCAGAACCACAGATTGGTTATGAGGCGAATAACTTGGTAATGAGAAGCATGTTAATAGGAAAACAGCTGGGTAGGGTTTATATCATTACCTTGAACGAACAAAATCCCAAATTGCATTACATCGAACATGGAACATCGAAAGCAAAATTAACTGAAAGCTCAGAATTCCAAAAATGGAAACCCCGGACATACATGGTTGGTCTTCACAGAGCTACACATCCTAAGGTCAGTGAGAAATGTGTAATAATTTGAATAATGCTCCCTATGAATAACTGAGGCTTCCATGGCTATGATTCAATCTCAGAGTTGGTATATATAAGTAGGGGGGTGTGGAAGGCACAGCCCCCCCACATTGGGAGGTATGGGGGCAAAGCCCCCTACATAAGGAATAGTTTGTAGTGTCTGTGTGTTTTGTGTTGTGTATTAGAAGAATGATTGTGTGCTGCTTTACTGGCTGGTGTTGGAATGACTGAAGAGGTGTGGTTTTGTTTGCTACAGTGAAGTATCAGGTTGCGCGTGTAAGTAAATGGCCAAGTGTTGCTGTTTGTAAACTCCATTTTCGGAATTATGGGCTTTCGGTGTTTTTTGCGTTCAATGTTCCGTGTTCGATGTAATGCGATATGGGATTTTGTTCGTTCGATGTTCCGATATAAACCCGCTGGGTATGGGGAACCGGTCTGTATGAGACTTTCTTCCACAGTAAACACGTTGCCAAAAGCATTATATATCTGCACATATCAACAGAGGTATTGTACTCCATCAGGTATGCAAACTTTTTGTTTACAACAGAATGCATATGTGTGAATATACTTTGGGGGAATGGAGATTACAGCATTAAGCCTTTCTTAGAACTGTGATAATGACATGTCATTGATTTTCAGATCTGTTACACCTACAGAGGACATACAATACATCAAGGGTGGAATGTTTTTTGTCAATGTGGCAGACTGGTTGCATGGGAATATGCCTTTATAGTGGTTGTAATAGCACACGGCTATTTGTTTGGCACAACTGTTTTGACATATCATCAGGAAGGTTACCTCTAGGGGACACACTACAATGGACCCCAGTGTTGGATGTGTGATCATATAGCAGTATCTGTCATGGCACCCATGGGAATACCTGGCTATCACTAGTATCTTAGTTGCATCCGCACACTTAGTATGTTTGCATACTGTGAAATTTGATATGTGTGATCAAGCAGTGGATACTGCCAGCCATTATGTTCTTGTTGTATTTCTCCATTGTGTACTTCCACGTATGCAGTCTTGACATGTGTTGCCATGTTGTTCTCTCTGGAAGGCCTACTGGAAGGCCTCCATCAACACTATGAACTCCTACTGTCCAGGGGAGGCATAACAGGGAACACTGGGCAGCACTGTGGGCTGACCTTGTCCTTGATGTGAATGCTATAGGACATTAGAGCAGGATATATGAGCTGGTTCGACACAGTGCAACAGACATGATTAATGCTGCATGCAGAAGAGCAGCAGATGTAGCTAGGGATTGTGGCTTCACTAGAAGGCCAGCAGCAGAACAACCACTCTCAGCCACTGAAGAATTTCTGCCAAACCTAGCAACACATGACAGCTCACAGGCATCCATCACACTGTACTTCGTGGATGTGAGTGCCACAGTTGCCACGGCAGAGGAACGTACAGGTAAGCTTAGTTTGATCATCATTGGAATACTGCAGCATTCAGTGTGTCAGGGTGTACATACATTTACATGGGTGTCAGTTCTTTGTTCTTTGGGGGGGTCAACTCTAGTTTGAATCTCATGCTCATATTTTGACCAGCATAACAACACAGTAGCTACTGTAAATGTGAGATATATGGATGTATTACCTTGTTATAGTGCAACATGTAGTGGTACTTACATTACCTCCCCCTCAACTTTTCACAGGTCTGTCAGGTATCAGACAAGGTTTTGGTCCTGCTCCTGGTAAGCACAACACTGTTTTGTTACAGATGTAGATTGAGAGCAATATATTCCCTAAAGTGTAATCCAGGCCTGCTGTACTATCAGCATGATTGCTGACTGCACAGATATTTTCTGACTGTACACACATTAGAGTCATACCTATGCCTTGTAGTTGTGACCACAGTGATAGATGTGGCATTATTGTCAGGACGTTACAGATTACCATATATGTCAACTGTGCAGAGTCTTCACAAATGTCAACAGTGTACCTCATTGTTGCTGATGAGACTGCTGTATAAAGTGCTTTTATTTGTAAGTAACTACAGCTGTTTGTGGGAAAAGTAATGTCCTCATATCCTACTATAAGTAGCTGGGTTTTAAACAGGTCTGTATTAGTAACAACAGTGTACAGAGCTTTACATATATTGCAACATAGTACTGCAGAGCATAATAGTGCAGGTATTGATGTACTGCTTTTCTCATTCTTATCACAGGTGACTGGTGGGGGGGGGGGGTCTCTGGCCATTATACAACCTAATGTCAGTGTATCTTCCGACTCTGATGATGATGGTGTTCAGAGTGAGGTACAGGTGAGGATTTCAGGGGCTGAATCTGTCCCAGAGGTTGACATCCCTCTTCTCCCCTCACTGTCACCGCACACAGTCAGTATGCCTACGTATACCCAGTCCCTAGAGGCCACAGATATTGGACAATCAGAGGGTTGGGAAATTGAACAGGAAAGTGTGGCAACTATGGCTCCAGTGAGTGTAGGCACTGGCCATAGCCAGAGAGCTGGCAAGGTTCCACACAGGCAGATTTATACGGGTGCTCATAGGAGGTGTGCTGTCCTTCCACCACCTGTTGCAGGTGTCACATCACAGGTCATTCTACATATGTTTCAGGCCATCATGGAGGCACAGGCATGTTCTGAAAGGAACTCCAGATGTATACTCAGGATATTGATGCAGTACAGTCTGACATCCATGACTGCCTCCACTGCATTGGTGACACCCTGGATTGGTTCACTGCTGCAGTGGAAATAAGGTAGTCTGATAGAGATCGCCGAATATCTGTCTTGGAATACACATTGTCTGTGCTGGAACATCTGCTTGGAGTTAACCATCGGACTCGTGGACGTAGGTCAGCAACCTCATCTGCTGAGAGTCCTTGTGGCCATGCACAATCATTCTCCCATAGTGGCAGTACATCCAGTGCACAAGAAGGGAGTGTGCTGTCCACACCAAGACATGGCAGGCCATGGTCTTATGGTCCTGGTCATTCCTGTGGAGGACACGGTTCCAGCAGACAGCAGTTATCATCAGGTACTAGCACCTCTTCTAACCTAGGTCATGGAGTTGCCAGTGCAATTCCTGGCAGAGCCAGTTCCAGTGTTTGGGGGCAGAGATAGTGAACTGTCAGCTCTACCATGCATGGTTCAAAGCTGTCCAACATGCACACATGTAGGGCTAGCACTGAGCTTGAATGTGTAAAACACACACACTCACACACCACTGTCAAATTCAGGTCACTTACAGACACACGACACATTTCCATGGTTCATCTTGCCTGCTTCTCTTCCTGACTCACACACATGCTGTCAACCTTTTGGGTCAGGCTAGGCCTCCTGGTCCCCCACACAACACCCTGTACAAGTGACGATACTGGTACCACATCCCTGTAATCCTTGTTAACGTTGCAGGGAAATGAAGGTATGTGTCTGATGAACAGGGTGACTATATAAATTAACATGTACTTGTGTAATGCAGTATTGTTTTTCTATGCCACTTGTACTGGTTACTGATAGACAATGTTTGCTGACATTTGTAATCAGTAAGCCACATAATTTTGTATACCTTATGTTGTATGATGTTGTAATGGCTGTGTAACTACACAATGAAAGGTGTGTCATGGACTTGTTTCTGTTTCTGTTTCAGGAGTCTGTTGGGGACACCTATGGATACATAGAGGCACTAAATCCATAGATGTTACAGCACAGGATGGAATGTCAGCACAGAAGAAATATGTCTTCAGCAAGCTACAGTGGTATAGGTGCATGGCTCCATAGGTTCATATCTGTATAACAGGATAACAAGGACAATGGCGTCATTCAGCCTACTCATGCATCCCTAATCTATGGAGAGGTCGGATATGCTTGATAAGTGTCACCAGAGTTTCAGGAGCTAAGACATCTACAAGCTGTGGTGATGGAGATGACTGATCTACAAATTTCCTGTGTCCAGTACAGGCATTTTCCGACACCAGTTATGATTGCCTTGTTCTGTATCCATAGGTTCATAGGTTCATAGATTAGTACTAAGCTAACTGCCCTTGTGAGCCATTTTAAGCCTAGCCAATTATCCCTTGTGAGACTCAAACCTTGCACCTTGTGCTTGCAAGGCAAGCACCTTAACCATTAAGCCACCCTCCCATCCCATTGTGTAATTTGAACATGATGTGTGTCACAGCAGATGTGTGCTTCACATGCATGGGGGCCTGTTACATGTAGTGTGTAGTATCTGTGTTATATACCTGTCTCCCCAGCATGTACAATTTATACCACAGTGACAGTGTAGGTGTGTAGAACAGATAAGATATGTGCTAGTCCTGTCTTGTCTTGGATATGTGGGAGGTACACAGTGGAATCTGACACCTCCCTGTATGGCAGCCATACAAATCCCCTCCAAAGTATTTAGGACACAGACTACGCAAGTACAGTCCTTACACAAACTCCGCAGGACATGTTATCTACAATGTGTATTGGTTTGCCATGGAACCCATGTGGCTGCTACAGTTGTAAGATATGTCTGTGTAGTGATATAGCAAGGGTGTCATTGCACCCAATGATAGGTGTGATGAGTGCAAATTCAGTATAACAATGACAGTGTGGGGTTTACATCCCATACCTTTCTGTATAGGTTATACAAAATTGAATGGATCCCTACATCTTATTGACCAGTGAAAGTCAAAGGCTGCATTACGCTCTGTGTCCATAACTCCAAACAAGTAAAATAGAAGCCAATGGAACCATGAGCACCAGGCTGTAGTTTATTAGACTTATACAACATAAGGTACACAAAAGTATGTGGCTTACTCATTACAAATGTCAGCTAGTAAAAACCTTTACCTTAAACCAGGCTTCTTCAGGCATATCAGACAAAAAACACCATCTGCCATTTATATAACGTCAAAGTGGGTCACATGATGCCAATCAGGCTTGTTTGTGTATCTTTTTCATTAAAGCCTTTAAAGATACATAGCCACTCAAACCAGGTGGAATATGTGCCTCGAAATGTAAAATCCAATTAAATTCTTCCTTTTCCATGTAATCATTAATATTACCCCCATGTATATTATTATCAGCTACTCTTAAAACTGATTTAAAACTATGTTCAGAACCATTGCCTGTAATGTGTTTATATAACACACGTGTAACTATTTCTCTTTTAATTTCAGATAAGTGGTTACAAATATGATCTTTTAACATCTGGTTCATTTTGCTCACATAATATGATTGACATGCAACACATCTAGCCATATAGACAACATTACTAGTTTCACAATTACTGTATGCATTAAGTCCGAAGATCTTATTAGAAACTGGATGAGTAAAATATGATATAAGTATGTATTTCTCTTAGCTGGTTTTCTATATAAACGAGTATTTAAAATATTGATATCTCTCAACACCGTTATGTCCAAAAAGTCAATATTCTCAGTTGATATTGTTTTTTTAAAACATAGAAAGTAACATGTAGGATAATTTTTTATGAAACATATTAAAACTATCAACTCTACCTCACCATATTAAAAACAAATCATCCACAAATGTAAGATAAAAAATAACATTCCTTGCTAGACCATTATCTGTGGATAGAATAAAATTCCGTTCTCATATAAACATAACAATATTTAGATAACTGTTAGCAATGGGGGTGTCCATTGCTACTCCTCTCTTTTGGACATAAATTTGTTTTTGAAATAAAAATGCATTGTTTGACAGAACCATATGCAATAAGTCACATAGCAGATTAATATACTGTTGAGGGCATTCAGTAAAATCTAGCAAATATTCTTTCACGTAAGAAACTCCAATGTTATTCAGTATTACAGTGAATAATGAATCCACATCTAAAGTTACAAACACACAAACAGTAAAATTCACATTCTTAGACCAATCACATAGTTGCTTCAAAGCTCACTCTTATTTGGCTTTCTAAAAACTTAGATGTGGGTTTAGTTACCCACCCTCTAGCTGATACTATAGGTCTAAGTGGAGGCTTAGTCATAGATTTGTGCAGCTTAGGAAGCCCATAAATAAACAGAATGATGGGTTTGTTCACCATTAAATAATCAAATGTATTATTGCCTATTCTATTTTGCTCAAACGTTCTCATTATATTGTTTAACAAATTAGTTACAATGACATTACATTCATGTTTTGTAACTTTAGTATAATCAACACTATTTAACAACATATTCATGGTTTCAATATAAAAAATAGTGTCTAAAACAGCTACCCCTCCACCTTTTTCAGCATTTTTATAATGATTTCTCCATTACTAATTAATTTACTAATGGCACTTTGCTCACCTTTAGTTAAATTAAAAAACTTATCAATATTTTGATTATTGTATAACTTATAAATTTCTTTTTCCACAGCTCTCTCAAATACTTGAATTAAATTATTATTTTGTGGAATAAACAGGATAGACCTCTTACATTTGTTAACAGAGTTCATTACACTATTACCCTATAAAACTTTTAAGTTTAATGTCCTTGCAAAATGCTTTACCTCTGCTAATGTCTTAGCAATGTCTGCCACTGTAGAAGGCACAAAACTCAGACCAACTGACATAACAGATAATTTGTCTGCATCCAGGATGTGTTTAGACAGATTAAACACAAGGCCGTTCATCTCCTTGTTGTTTGGCTTCTGGTTGCAGGCTCTGAAATGACTGTTTCCTTTGTCTTACTGAATGCTCCTTCTGTGGCTTTGTTTCTTCCATTGGGAATGGTTTCTCCAATAAAAAGGAAAATGAACAGTCAATGGGAGCAACTGAGAGTATTTACTTTTTGGACATAACAGTGTTTTGAGGCATCAACAATACTTTAATACATTTTTATATAGAAAAACCACTAAGAGAAATGCATACTTACATCATGATAGTATGCACCTGTCGTTTATGTTTGACAACATAGTTAGGAATCAACTTTTAGAGTTGACTAATAATAGAACATGAAGACACGCAACAAACTGATAAAACAAAAAACGGACAGGAAAAAGGCAATAGATCCCAAAATGCACGATTTATTGAGCACTTTCATCCACAGGGTACAAGGACTTCTTCAGAATAAATTTATTCACAGTGAACACTCAGCTTATGTGTCTGTGTGTGTGTGTGTGTGTGTGTGTGTGTGTGTGTGTGTGTGTGTGTGTGTGTGTGTGTGTGTGTGTGTGTGTGTGTGTGTGTGTGTGTGTGTGTGTGTGTGTGTGTGTGTGTGTGTGTGTGTGTGTGTGTGCGTGTGTGTGTGTGTTTGTCTAAATAATAAAATAATAATTTGTTTGCAAAGCAGATACAGTGGCTAACGCCTGGTAGAAGACATAGTGGTTCACACAAAAAAGTGGTAAGAAAGGTACCTGAGATGCTAGGCCAAAGGATCAGCTCTTTAAGTGATTAGTGTGCAGTCTTAGTCTGGGTTTGAATGATGAAAGCCCATACAATGACACAATTGT